>NC_064293.1:40889819-41189819 GCF_019186545.1 Solanum stenotomum
GGGGGTTTGATAGGGGGACTGATTGGGGAGAGAGGGTAGTGGGTGGGGGTAAAAAAATAAAAAATTGAAATTAAAAATATCTTTTAAAAAACAATTTTTAATATTTTTTTTGGGAGGGGGTGGGGATAGGGGTGAGGGTGGGTTAAAAAAATTGAATTTAAAAACAAGCTTTAAAATTATTATTTTTTTTTGGGGGGAGGGGGTGGTTTGAGGGTAGAAATTGAATTTTTCAACAAAAAAATAATTGTAATAATTTGAAGTTGGAAAAAAGTTTTGGAAAATGTTTTCCTTAAGTTTTGAAGGGAAGTCATTTTCCTTAAATTTGAGAAAAATGAGTTGATTTGGAAAATATTTTCCAAAACATTTAACTCAACCAAACATGAAAAAATTGGAAAACATTTTCCTTCATACCAAACACACCCTAAATTTATACTTCACAAAATAGTTATATATCTTCGGAGGAAAACATTAAAGACCAATATAAAATAGGGGCAAAAATACAAATGACCTAGTAACATACGTGACCAAATGTTGCGTCTCGTCACGTTATTACTCTCTTAGTTTATTTTTACTTGTTCACTTTGAATTTTGTACATTATTTAAAAACAAATGAGTAATATGAATATTTTACCACAATATTTATATTAGTTACTTGCTTTAGTTCATATTAAGTTTATTGTCGAATCCTTTTTTATAATTCAAAATAAGTGAATTATTCAAAATTCAAAAGAATTGTTGACATATTTTTTTTTCATATTTACCCTTAATTAATAAGATTTTTAATTACTTTACATTTTCTAAGAGAATAGTTTAAAAATAATCAAAAGGATAATAATAAAAAATAACCTTTAATTTATATTCTTAAATATTTTCCTATCTCCCAACAATTCACTCCATATAAATTAGAAGGGAGTAATGTATAATGATCTAGAGAATAAATAATTATCGATGAAGGCAAAATATAATTTTTCAATAAAAGTGAACAAGGCGCAAACAAAGCTGGTTGACATTCAGTCAGAAATTGCATGCTCCTAAATAATAGCGACTCATTTTTATATTTAGACATGTATTTGTATAAAATCCCCTCGCTCAAACTTTTGCTTACTCACTCATTTTCTGTCCATTTTTTCATCTATCATGAATCCGTTTTTCAATATTTCAAGATTCAATGGGTTGTTACATTCTCTAAACAGAGTTCGAGTTCACCCCATTTTGAGTCAGAGGTCTCGTTATTTGTCCCAAATTAGTCATGAGAATATCGAAACTCACCCATGGGAATCCATGGAGGGACTAATGAGGTGTTCAGCTAATTATTTCCCTTTAACACCCATTAGTTTCTTGGACAGAGCTGCTAAGGTTTTTAGAGACAGGACATCAGTTGTGTTTGGTTCTTCTGTTAAATTCACTTGGGAAGAGACTCATAATAGGTGTCTAAAGATGGCTTCTGCTCTGTCTCAGTTGGGTATTTCTCGTGGAGATGTTGTACGTTTAATTTCTCCTTACTCAAAAGATTTTCGCTTCAGAATAGTATGTCTAAACGCATGGTTAATAGTGTATATATTATAACAATCTTGAACTCTTTACTATGCATTTTCTTATCAAAAGAAGTTGTTTTCTCATGGTTGTTAGTGTAAATGCTTGAATAGGTTGCAACACTGGCCCCTAATGTACCTGCAGTGCAAGAGTTGCATTTTGCGGTGCCAATGGCAGGAGCAGTGCTTTGTACGTTGAATACACGTCATGATTCAGCTATGGTATCAGTTCTCCTGAGGCATTCAGAAGCTAAGATCATTTTCGTTGATCAGCAGTTGTTTGAAGTTGCTCAAGGAGCACTGGATCTTCTTGCAGATGCTAAAACAAAACCTCTTGTAATATTAATCCCTGATCCTGAAAACCTCCCGCCTCCTGTTGCTGCTCCCAATGTTCATGAATATGAAACTCTTCTTGCAAGTGGACGCGATGATTTTGCTATAAAGTGGCCATTAACTGAATTTGACCCTATTAGTGTCAACTATACTTCTGGGACAACGTCACATCCTAAAGGAGTCGTTTACAATCATAGAGGTGCATATCTCAATGCTATTGCAACTCCTTATACTCATGAGATGGGATCTATGCCTACTTATCTTTGGACTGTTCCAATGTTTCACTGTAATGGATGGAGCCTTACTTGGGGCGTGGCTGCACTTGGTGGCACGAATGTTTGCCTAAGACGTGTCTCTCCGAAGGAAATTTTTGAGAATATATCCCTCCACAAGGTCACACATATGAGTGCTGCACCAACGGTCATGAATATGATTGTAAATTCACCAAAAAGTGACCGCAAACCACTTCCTCACAAGGTTGAAATAACGACAGGTGGTTCACCACCGCCTCCTCATATCATTTCCAAGATGGAGGAGTTAGGCTTTTCGGTATCTCATATATATGGGCTCACAGAGATTCATGGTCCCTGCATGTCTTGCCTCCATCAGCCAGAGTGGGAATCATTACCTCCTGATGAACGATTTGCTCTGAAAGCAAGACAAGGTGTGGAGCACTTTTTTACACAGGGAATTGACATAAGAGATCCTGACACAATGGAGAGGGTACTGGATGATGGAAAGACCCTTGGTGAAATTATGATTAAAGGGAACACTGTGATGAGTGGATACTTAAAAAATGTTAAAGCAACAGAAGAAGCGTTCAGAGGTGGATGGTTTCATACTGGCGATCTTGCTGTGAGACATCCAGATGGCTACATAGAAGTTAAGGACCGGATGAAGGACATTATAATCTCTGGAGGTGAAAATATTTGCTCGGTTGAGGTGGAAAGAGTTTTGGTCAGTCATCCCGCAGTCTTTGAAGCAGCTGTAGTAGCAAGACCAGATGATCACTGGGGGCAGACACCTTGTGCTTTCGTGAAGTTGAAGGAGGGATTTAGTCTTGGCTCTGAAGATATAGTCAACTTTTGTCGCGATCATTTGCCTCATTATATGGCACCCCGGACAGTCATATTTGAAGATCTACCAACAACTTCTACGGGCAAGATACAAAAGTTTGTCCTAAGGGAAAAAGCAAAAGCCTTAGGCAGTCTTTGTCAAATCAAAAGAGAGATTGCAGTCTGAAGAGTACTTGAGACTAAAGCCTTATTCTTGTAATATTTGTTTAGAAATTTCCAACATTAAGCCTTGGCTCTTCTGTTTGTTATCTTCTTATGTTTGAGGTCTTACATAACGAAGCTTTCTATGAATAAAAAATGCTCAAGCATTGTCAGTGTGTACATTTGATTAACTTGACAAACATGTATAGACCATCGAAAACAGAGAATTGGAACAACATTTACTGTATTTGTGTAGCTTATTGCTTAAAAGAGTTAAAGGGCTGGCACATACACATAGAGCAGAATTGACAAACAAATTGCTGCAAAAATTGTGCAGATGCAGACAAGAAAGAGTAATCAAATAGTAGTAGATACAAAAGAATTAAAATTATATAAAGCATATCAATGGATACCAAACATGAAATTGAATGAGGAAGGACTTATGTCTTTCATCCATAGATTCAAACACTGCAAATTAAAGCCTAAACATATCGCGATATGCTCACTAAACTAAAACTTCCTAGTCAGAAGGGGCATATTATCAGTAGAAATATTTGCTATTTTTTGAAAAGGACCAACGACACATAGGGCATCGGTGGTTTATCTCCAGCCATTTGATGATACAATGTAAGTGAAAAGAATGCCAGCACGGTAAGATTGCTATGGTCTCTCCAATTGAAGGATCCTTGATACAGATGGAACACATAGGATGTACTGGATCACCATGTTTTAAAGTCCATCTATACAATATTTCAAAGGAGAATGGATTTACACCTCTGTTTGTCGGATTAGGAGGAGGAACAATGGGAGGAAGACGAAACTCTGTGTTGGTATTGAGAAGAACACGAGCACGAGCAGTATTAATATCTTCACCATCTTGTTGGACATAAATAATAGTAAACGACATTACTATAGGCACAATTTTACAACCATTATTTTGAGGATCATTTATCTGTGATGTAGCAAAAGTTGAAACCTGTTCAGCTACATCAGAAGCAGAGTCTTCACAGATACCTAACATATTGCAAATTACTCGTGCCTTAATTCTGCAATGTGTCAAAAAATCAAATTTAAATACATAAGGTTTCACCGCGGACTCGATCAGTTCACGTGAACAATCATGACCAACTTTTTCTTCATCATCATCATCGTTGTCAATTTTTTCGAGTATATAATCAACTTTACATTCGATGTAGAATACGTTTTCACCACAACCGGACCAATCCCACTTATTCATGATTTTGTCGTCCCGATAAATGTCTAGTTCATAACGGACACAAAAGCTACAATTATTTTGTACTGGGAGAGACATATCTAACAACTTGTGGAATTATACAAGAAAATTACAGTAGAGCAAGAAGGAAGATAAAATAAGACAAGAACAAGTACTAATTTTAATAAGAAGGGATTAATATAGGTTTGAATTACTTACATTAGGTTAATGAGGTTTTCCCACTACAAGTTGAACTCGGTAATAGTATTCCTATATGGTTAAGGAAAATAGATTTTCAGATATAATAATAATAGAAAAATATTCCGTGCATCGGTCGGTTCGGTTCGGTTTTATGTAGTATCGGTTTCGATTTTTAAATATGTTAAATCAATAAGATATTTCTTATCGATTTTCGATTTATTGGTTTTGGTCTTTAACGGTTCAATTTTCGGTTTAACCAATA
The DNA here is from genome assembly GCF_019186545.1 of Solanum stenotomum. Taxonomy (NCBI): domain Eukaryota; kingdom Viridiplantae; phylum Streptophyta; class Magnoliopsida; order Solanales; family Solanaceae; genus Solanum; species Solanum stenotomum. Next base: position 40,894,578 of record NC_064293.1, read on the forward strand.
AGAAAATACTTATAAAACAAATATATGACTTTTCTAATAAATTTGATGTGAAAACACAATAATGTAACTTTACAAATGCTCATAAAATAGAAACAATAATAATAAACATGAAAAGAACTATACAGGCGTAACACAAAGAGAAATTAAGAGGAATAGGGTTCTTATTTTAGATTTTTAACGTTATTTATAATGTGAAATTGTGAACTCAAAGTCACTGTGAGGTGTGAATTGAAGGCTAAAGGACAAAGATAGTGACTACTAAGGTATTGAGATTAATATATAATATTTATGTACAAGTAAAGTAGTAAATTACTAGTCTTAATGGGTTATCGGTTTACCCAATCACCCAATATTAAAAATCAATACCGAACCGATAACCCAATAATTTTTTTTATAAAACCATTAAAAAACCGTTAACCCAATAACCTAATAACAATAAATCAATAGCACTTTAATCGGTTCGGTTTGATTTTTGCACACCCCTACCTCTAGGTGTGTCATCTTTTAGGATTTTCAGATTTTGAGATTCAAACAAATCTAGTTTTTACTGCAATTTTTTTCATGTATCTTTTAAATTGTCAATTATTATGATTTATAGTATTTTTTAATTTATACTTTAATTTTCATATATATAAATTTTATTTCAAANGTTTTATGTAGTATTGGTTTCGGTTTATTGGTTTTCGGTTTTTAAAGATGTTAAACCAATAAGATATTTCTTATCAATTTTCGATTTATTGGTTTTGGTCCTTAACGGTTCGATTTCCGGTTTAACCAATAAGAAAATACTTATAAAACAAATATATGACTTTTCTAATAAATTTGATGTGAAAACACAATAATATAACTTTACAAATGCTCATAAAATAGAAACAATAATAATAAACATGAAAAGAACTATACAAGCGTAACACAAAGAGAAATTAAGAGGAATAGGGTTCTTATTTTAGATTTTTAACATTATTTATAATGTGAAGTTGTGAACTCAAAATCACTGAAGTGTGAATTGAAGGCTAAAGGACAAAGATAGTGACTACTAAGGTATTGAGATTAATCTATAATATTTATGTACAAGTAAAGTAGTAAATAACTAGTCTTAATGGGTTACCGGTTTACCCAATCACCCAATATTAAAAATCAATACCGAACCGATAACCCAATAATTTTTTTTATAAAACCATTAAAAAACCGTTAACCCAATAACCCAATAACAATAAACCAATAACACTTTTATCAGTTCGGTTAATCGGTCGGTTCGATTTTTGCACACCCCTACCTCTAGGTGTGTCATCTTTTAGGATTTTCAGATTTTGAGATTCAAACAAATCTATTTTTTACTGCAATTTTTTTCATGTATCTTTTAAATTGTCAATTATTATGAATTATAGTATTTTTTAATTTATATTTTAATTTTTAAATATATAAATTTTATTTCAAAAAACTTAAAATTTTAAACTTGTCATAATAAATTGAGATAAAGAGAATAACTATTAATTAGTTTAGTGATCATATGGAAAATCAATTCTCCAAGATTTGTGAATCCTTCCATTAAAAAAGGAAATAAATCAGATTTGGCGCCGTACGATCTGAAATTTAGCAATTTTGTCATATGTGTAACTCTTGCTTTAATATCTGACTTCGTCATTGGGAAGATATTTTGTTTTTGCCCTTTATGGAGTTCCAATGTAAGGATAATTTTAAAATATAGTTAAAATTGAGGGGTAAATTTGAATATGTGGAGTCCATTTATTTCATTGCTGAAACTTGTTAATGAGAGGACATGATTTATTTACTCTGAGTAGATTTAACATAATTTGAGAAATTTTTATGTAGCAAAGTAGATTATATAACTTACATGTTTAAATGTAATAAAATTATTTTTAATACTTAGTAGTATATTAATTTATAATCTATTGCTATTATAATATTGAAAATATGAATATTTAAAAAATATTGATGGATCTTTTTTTTTTTTTTAAATCAAAGGTGTAAAAAAGAAATTCAATAAAAATGTTTATCCTCTTAAATTTCATAGAATTAAATACATACAAAACTTAGATCATGATTTAGTTGCATATGCTGACTCTTGTTATTTATAATATACAAATTAAAAAGAAAACACTTGCACATCTTATATAGTAGAAATCTTATGCAAAATTTAACGACTCTAGTTGTACAAACAAATACACCCATTATTTTTTGAAATCAAACACTTACATTTCTCTACTAGGAAAATGGTCATGATCATCTTTGTTTAAGAAGTTTGAACTGCAGGATTTTGTTTGAGATTGAGGCGTAGTATGTATGGAGACTTAACAGAGCCACAGTATAGATGATCACCAATCTTAATGCCACTTGACACCATTGTCAAATCCTCATCATAATAGTGTTCCAGTGGATTTCCTTGTAAATCAACAGATAAAACACCACCATTTTTCTCTGCCTTTGGTTGTCCAACATACTTCACCATTATAGCCATTATCTTTCTGATGAATGGGTACTTTAGTGCCAAGCCCCATGAATATGTCTTTTCCTGTCAAGTTATCAGAAACAAATTATGAGAACCTGAAGGTTGAACACATCAAATTTAAAATATCATGAAGAAACTCACCGAGGCGAATGCAATCCAATAATGTCCTTCACCATCATAACGAATGTTGTCAGGAAATCCAGGTAAATTATCAACAAACATATCCACAGATCCTTTTTTTTCGCCTTTTATGTAATACTTTTTGCATTTCCTCCTACAAATTAAAAGAAATGGAAAATGAGAAGTACTCTTCTGCTAAGGAAATTAAAATATATGAAGAGTACTTACAGAGGAGTTTCACAGAAGATAACATAATTTTGATCTGGAGAGACTGCAACACCATTAGCAAAATACAGATCGCTAAGTAGCGTTTTGGTCTGTTTAGTTGATGGATCATAACTTAACAATCTTCCATTGGGTCTTCCTTCAAGAATATCATAAATGTATTGTTCGATATTATATTTGTAAGAAGCATCGGAGAAATATATAATTCCATCCTCTGCAACGTCTACAGCGTCTGCTAATTTGAATTTCAGGCCTTCAGCTTCCTCTGTTAGCACTTTAATATCACCCACTGAAGTAACGTTCAGTAGTAACCCCTGTCACATTTCATTCTAAACAATTATACAGAGGAATTAACATCTCTTCCCTTCAGATCTCACTGTTATTACTCTAAAATGGTGTGATTTTTATACTTTCCGTTGTAATCATATCCAGCAAAACAAAATAGTCCTGCGTGCAATTCACGTATGTTTGGCGCGGAGTTTCTAATTTTTTAATTTTTGGTTAGTAAGTTATCTTATAGGTCTATTAAGTTACCCTCTCAATTAATCCGATCTCTTTGTCCTAATTTATNAGTAATTTTTTTTTTAAAAAAATGACAATTTAAATTACCAAAACAAATAATCAAGTTAAATATAGGAATATTTTTAATAGAATTACAAGCAGAGGCGAATCTAGGATTTTTCAAACATGGGTGCACCTAGAAAAATATATCAAGTGGGAATTGATCCGTACATGGATGCATCAAGAAAAATGTATTAAGTGAGAATTGATTCTTCATCCTCAAGGTAAAAAACTCAATATTTAACCATGTGGACCAGATAGACTTCTTATAGCACGGGTGCAAGAATATAATAATATACAAATTTTAGAAAATATATACATAAAATATCTAGTTTTACGAAGAGACCACGGGTTCCGGTGCCCTATTTTTTAGGCTTAGATTCGCCACTGATTACAAGTGTATAATTCAAAACTTACATAAAGAAAATAAACTACTATTGAAAACATAATTTAAATATATTATTATTTATTACAATTATACTCGACGAGGTTTCATATCCTGAAACGTTTTTATAATAGACTCATTAGAAATAGTACGAAATACTTTCTTTTCTTCATAAGACACTATACAACCGTCTAAAAACTCATCATCCATTCGATTTTGCAAGTCATTTTTAGAGTATTTAAATCAATGTTTGTTTTTGAGAAGAATGTGACAACATCTCTAATTGATCTACCGTTGTTTCTTTATTTGGTTGACTTAGAGAAGTCACTTTTTTTGGTACTCTATTATAATAATTTCTCATGTGTATTGAAACTTGAAACTAAAATATTAAGTTGTTTTTGTTATAAAATAAGAGAACGAGAAGAAAAAACAGAGAGAGAATTATTGAGATTCTATTCTTAATAATATTGTGATATAATTTGGGTAAATGAGTTTCCTATTTATAGAGAAAGAAAACCTTATTCCATAAGGCAAAAGTATTAAAATTTAAGGAAATCTTATTCCATAAGAAAAATGTATTAAAATTTAAGGAAATAATTTAATTTTAATTGAAAAAAAATAGTTAGTAAAGGAGGGATTCAAACTTGGGTCTTGGAGACCTTCATGATACTATTAACCATCAAGCTATTGAACTTTTATGTTAAAATTATGCATGTTTATTTACTTAATTGAATTCAAGAAGTCAAAATAATTACAGAAAAAGAATACAACCCTGCGGGGAATCGAACCGGGACAAAAAGTAGGATTGCACAGGCTATTGCCAACTCCACTGCGCATCACTTTGTTATTTTAGAGGGTCCAAATTCTATATATACCAATATAAAGTCAAAATTTTACGTGTATATATAGTATAATTTTTCGACGAAGGATGTCCAATTGGACACCCTGGAGCCTACGTGGCTCCGCCCCTGCCTGCATGCAATTCACGTATGTTTGGCGCGGAATTTCTAATTTTTTAATGTTTGGTTAGTAAGTTATCTTATAGGTCTATTAAGTTACCCTCTCAATTAATTCGATCTCTTTGTCCTAATTTATTAAATAATATACCTTTTATAGATCAATCTATCTCCTCTTTTGGGCAACTCCATATTAATCAGTTTCGTTCTTGCATGTTAATAATATTTTAAAATTAGAATATCACTTAATATTTCTAGTTTATGATCATGTACCAAACATAAGAATATGTGAACCTGTTGTGTAACAAAGATATCACACGTTTTCCCTTTATTAATAAACAACTCAGCAAATTTTAGGAACACAAATTTTTCCCCCCTAAAAATAAAAAGAGGACCACAACAACTGACCTTTTCCGCATCTGCAACAATAACTTCGCCGTGACGTCCTAAAGCAAGTCCGAGAGGTCTGCCGCCGGTGAAAACCCAATCCTCCACCGTCGAATCCGCCGCTGATTCGTTCACTTTCACTTTTTTAACCCATCCATCAACGCATCCACTGTATATAACTCCGGATTTTTGATCGTACGCTACGTCTTCGGGTGATAACAGCTGGTTAACTCCGATTTTTTCCGAGCGACGGAGCATCTGATTATTGCGCTTTGGTGCAACAATGGGCGGGTCAGTAGAGAGCACATGGGTTGGATAAGAAGCCGGGTCGAAGGAATCCAGTTGATAGAAAACCGTTCCGAGAATAACGGGTATTATTACTGAAATAAAAATTGGCTTTAGAAAGATGAGCGGAGAACTCATATTTGCAGTTGTTGTTGAAGAAGAAGAAGTTGGGCTTGACTGGTTAGTGTGAATAGCAGAGCAGATGAAGGATTAACATTGAGATATTATCAAATCGTCAGCAAAGAAGAAGGTATGTGAGAGAATTAGTTGACTCGTATTCCTCTTTGTTTGCATTCTTATTATACCAAAATGTGGCTCCTATCTACTACTCCATTTGTTTCTATCATTGTGGCGTAACTACTATGACAAAGTCACATTTTCAAAGAAAGACACATAAAAGCCCTAAATTTGTAGTGAATTATTAATTTATTTTTGAACTATTGATAATACTAAAAGTATCGTTATTGAATTTAAATACACCTCAAATTTAGAAGTGTTTTCAACGCCTCTCTCTATTTTTATTAAGAACCTCATAATTTTACAAAAAATTGAGACCACTTGATATGTCATGTGGCAAATTAAAGTGTATTTTAGTTTAGTTAATCAAATAAAAAAAAAGATGTTGTTTTAAGTTTAGAAATATTTTTAATACTTTTCTAAAAAGAAAGTAAGTCGTATCTAAAATTTGGAGTAAATTTATCCTAAAAAGTTTGAAGTTGATAAGTTTTTAAATTTTAGTCATTCTGAACCCATATACCTTCTACTTTACTTTGCCTCTCATTTATAGTCTCACACTTATCATTTAAAAAAATAGAAGTATGTTTTAAAGGTAAAAATAAAAAAAAAGTTAAATTTAATAATCTCTAAATATAAAAATATATCATTTTTCATGAAATAGTTAAATAAAAAAGTTTATGTTAAATTACTTTTAAATATAAAAAGGTAAATGGCTAATAAAAATAATGCTGATGTATAAAATATAATTGACTTTCAAACTTACCGGTTTCAAAAAAATACTCCATCTGTTTCAATTTATGTGAGATATTTCGAATTTCGAGATTCAAACAAGTCTATTTTTTATCGTAAATTTTTCATATATCTTTTAAATATTTTGAATTATTAATTATTGTGACTTATAATACTTTTTATGTAGTTTACAAATATATAAATTTCATTTTAAAAAATTTGAAGATTTCATAAGCAAATTTTTTGTCAAACTTAAACTGTTTGATTCTCGAAAAGCAAAATGTGTCACATAAATTGAGATTGAGGGAATTTAAAATACAATTGATTGAATTAATAAAATAACTATCCTAGTATGTTGAAAAATTCTTAGCCGTATATGCCGGCTTCGCAATTCGCACGCCCCGAATTATTTATTCTTTACAAAGCTATTTGCATATAATGATAGAGTGGGTAAGTAAATTATTTACTCAAGTTATTTATATTAATAAAGTTATTTAGGTTAAATCATTCTATTTTAATTTACACAATACTACTATGAAACAATAAGTAGTAAAGTAAATTATTAATGACATATTGATTGATAGAATAAGTTAGGTCTGAAGTTGGTTTGTCTTAACATAGTATTAGATGCCGATTATATTGTAGATTTATTATTGGTTTACCCTTGCAATAAGGTTGATTACATATGTTTGCACAGGTATAATAGTGTTTCTAAATCAATCATTACCTCAAATACATAAATAATAACGAGCGATGAATGTTAAATAATTCAACAAGTCATACATCAATTAAACATGACATTTTGTAATGTATGGAGATAATTTTATAAACCTGCCTCAATTTAAACGAAGCCAGACTTGAGAGTAGGTTTGTGAAATTATTTCTTTAATTTTTTATTTGTTTTTTGTGTAGAATAGCTTTGTGGGTAAACATATTTAATCTGAATGATATTATTGATATAAAATAATTATCAATAATTGGACGATCATAAATGTTCATTCTAATAATGCCAATTACTTGACGATATTTTTCTTTTCTTTCTGTCAAAAATGAAATACTCCATACCTAATAATTGCCTTCATGTCTTTCTTGATGAGAATTTAATCGCTTGGAAAATGAATTGTAAAGTAGTCAATTTAGGACAATTTCCTGCCCTTATATAGGAAAATTTAAAAAATAATAAATAAAGTTTTGCAAACAATAATTGTCCCAAAGTACTAAATATATAGTCTAACGTGTTTAAGACGAAAGGTAAACACTTGAAGCTTATCATTATTAAATGTGGCCTAATTAATCAGAAATTTGTGCAATCCATATCAATGGATTTTTCTTTCTACTAAAAACTGTTTTATTTTTAGAAAGTGAGGTGTTTGACCAAATTTTAAAGGAGAAATTAAATATTTCTGAAGAGTCACAAAAGTTGCTTTTTTAAAGACTAGAATATTAAACTTGAAAATTAATAGAAACGGTCTGCATGCATTGGGCTTATGATTTTATAAAGAGACTCTTTTATAAATACTAGTAAGGATGTACTTGATGATTGTGATGATAAAGAAATGGTTGTTCGGTGGTCTTGATGCTTTATTGAATAACAAGCAAGGAGAGTCCCTAAAAACATTTTTCTGAAAAGTACTTTTAAGAAGAAAAAGATACTTTAAAATAAGTCGATTTAAGAAGTTTGACCAAATAAATTATAAAATGATAAGAAATACTAGTGAGGAAGATCTATATATATAAGGGCACTAAAGAATTTCTATTTGGCTTAACTCTTCCTCCCAATATCTATGGGCTTTAAATTTTGGGAAAGTTATGTGAAATGANTTGTAATGCACTTTGTTCAACACTTTTCGACTATTGATTCATATTTTTGAGAGTGTATTACTCTAACTATCAAAGATTTGAAGAAATAGAGTGCAAAAAGAGTTACAAAGGATAAATAATGTGAGTGTTAACGAAGAAAATGTAAGAATCCAAAACAATGTTTCCTTAATTTCTTCTATTTGAATGGAGTTAAGATACATAATTTTTTATTTATAAAAATTTGAGCCCCCAATAAGGCCAATGCCTAAAATTTTATAGGCAAGAGCCGACCCTGCTCAAGAGTCACAAAAGTTGATTTTTTAAAGACTAGAATATTAAACTTGAAAATTAATAGAAACTGTCTGCATGCATTGGGCTTATGATTTTATAAAGACTTTTATAAATACTAGTAAAGATGTACTTGATGATTGTGATGATAAAAGATATGGTTGTTCCGTGGTCTTGATGCTTTATTGAATAACAAGCAAGGAGAGTCCCTAAAAACATTTTTCTGAAAAGTACTTTTAAGAAGAAAAAGATACTTTAAAATAAGTCGATTTAAGAAGTTTGACCAAATAAATTATAAAATGATAAGAAATACTAGTGAGGAAGATCTATATATATAAGGGCACTAAAGAATTTCTATTTGGCTTAACTCTTCCTCCCAATATCTATGGGCTTTAAATTTTGGGAAAATTATGTGAAATGACAAACATCTAGAGTATATTATGTAACATAGTTATAGTTTCGATTATTTTTAATCTGTAGGTATAATTTGGTGAAATTTTGCTATTCGATTTCATAATTGTATAAATTCTGAATTTGTATAATTTGGTTTCTAATTGTATAAATTCAAAATTTGTATATTTCGGTTTCTGATTGTATAAATTCAGAATTTGTATATACTTACCCTAACTATTTGTATACGCTTTATGAAAAATTCATAATAAATTACCATGTTTGTGTATTGGCAAACGAAATATACAAACGGAGTTCTCAAAAATTTCTAAATGTAGAAATACAGAATATGTATATACTTAATTTGTTTGTATATTCGCAAGTGAAATATACAAACTGTAGTCTCCATAGCAAACAAAACTATAGCTCTAGAGTGCAATTACTGAAACATACATATAGAGCCTTCCTATTATCTTTGTTATTTCTGAAATTTTCTCCCAATTTCTTATTTTTCTTGCTTAGAGCCTAAGAAGTTCAAACATAACAATTATTTGAGGCAAAATGTCTTTGTATGTATATCATTGTCAACACTATTACTTTTCTCATTCAAATATTTTATTGAATTTTTGCTTTGTATAGTCAAGGGTGTATATTGATATATCTTATGTCTACAGGTTTATTTGAATTTTTGCTTTGTATAATTAAGGGGTTAAGATCTTTAGTTTTGTGAATGTTATGATGATGTATATTTCGAATAAATGAATTGGTATTTTTTTATATTTGTAGAAATTGCATAATGAATAGGTAAGAAATTTCTTTAAAGCAGAGCAAACTGGACTGAAACAACACGAGTTTGGTCACTTTTGTGGGTAGATCCACCCAAAGATCAAGCCCATTTGGACCAATATGTATATTTTTATAATAAAAGGCAAATATTAAAGTTTTCAATATTATTAATGTCAAATTAACTATTTCAAGAAAGTTCCAATCAAGTAAATTCATGCCAAATACATAAATTTATTTGGGATTGTGAGCAATGTTTTTGCTAGACATAACAAAGACTGAAAAGGGACAATTTTTATTAAGACATGCATAATTTCAATGCTTTTTTTTTTTTTTTGAGGGCGGTGGGGATTCGAATCCCCATTACTAGGATGAAGGTGTGGGCAGCACGCCAACTGAGTGTAGACACAATTTCAATGCATTGTTGACCTTGTCCCTAAGTATAAATTTCTGTATTTTCCCTGAAGAATTGAATGGTAAATCACCAAAGATTACTGCCTTAGGAACCATGTAATCCTGCAACCAATCTTCACAAAACTTGATAATTTCTTCATCAGTCACAAAACACCCTTTTTTCAGCTTCACAAAAGCACAAGGGGTCTCTCCAAGAACATCATCACATCTTGCTACAACTGCAACTTCCAAAACCATAGGATGCCTAATCAAAACACCTTCAATTTCAAGTGTGCTTACAGTTTTCCCCTCAGTTTTGACTGCGTCAACAGCGCGATCCTTTAGTTTTATATTCCCATTTGCATATTTAATACCAAGATCTTTAGTCCTATACCACCCTCCCTCAAAAGCTTCTTCAGTTCTTGATGAATCTTTCAAGTATCCCATCATCATAGCATTGCCTCTAAACATGATTTCCCCTATAGTTTTTCCATCTGCTGGCACACTTTCCATACTCTCTGGATCTTTCACATCAACTTCTTCCATCATAATGTTGTGAACCCCTTCGCGAATTTTCACATCCACGTCTTCATTTAACTTGGATAAATATTCATCTTGACACTTCCAAGGCATCGATATCATTGGACCAAGTGCTTCACTCATACCATATGCATGATTGATAGTAAATCCTAATTTTTCGAGTTTGATCAGAATTTCTGGTTGTGGCAATACCCCTGCTACTGTTACATTCACTTTGTGGGGTAACAGAGGCTGATTTATGCCTATAGCATTAGCAATTTTTGTAAGAATCATTGGTGCACCACAAAAATGTGTCACATTGTGAAGGTAAATTGCATCCAAAATCTCTTTTCCATTGATTTCACTTGGGCAAATATTAGTGCCACCCAAAGCAGCAATTGTCCAGGGGAGACACCATCCATTACATCGAAACATATCCACTGTCCAGAGAAAAACAGGGCTTTTTCCCATTTCAAATCGAAAAATGTCAGCAATTGTATTCAAATAAGCAGCTCTATGGCTATACACAGCTCCTTTAGGCTTCCCTGTTGATCCAGAAGTAAAATTGATCGAAATCGGATCAAATTCATTTTTTGGATACATAATCTTGAAATTAGGAGGCTGCCCCATTTCAAGAACTGTTTGGTAATCCAGAATCTTTGATGGCCCTGATGATGAAACTGGTGGTTTTTTTACATTGTTACTTTCATGGATTAAGACAATTAGACAAGACTTGTCTTTTTCTTGAAGAATGGTAAGTGCTTGAAGCACTAGTCCAATGAAATCAGAGTATACAAAAATGATTTTGGCCTCTAATTTTTGGAGTTTTTGTGCTAATGTGGTGGCATCTAGCATTGTGTTAAGTGCAGAAAGGACTGCACCAGCCATTGGTACACCAAAATGTAGCTCATATTGTGCTGGTACATTAGGTGCCACTGTTGCCACCTGTTTGTATTAGGATTAATAAGTTTATAAATTAAGCTTGTTATAATTGGTTAACTATGACAAAATAAGCTACAAATAAAAGCAAAAGAGAAAAAAGAAAGAAGGTTTGAACTCAAGAGTTATAGTTAGAATTTAAAGTTTATAGGTTCAAGATGTCGTTGAAAATCCACTGATCATTTGAGTTAGTAGGTTGAAATGCTTCATTGATTCTTTCTTACTAGTTCAATATTTCCCTATTTAGAGAATTATACGAGTATCTTACACTCTTTAACAAAAAAATATTACCACATTAATTAGATATTACTTTTCATTTTTAGCCTTTGTAATTATTGTTAAATTACTCTTTAGAATGATTAAATATTGATTATGATACCTACTCCCAGTACTTCAGAGCAATTAGAGTTTCTTGAACTCATTATCACATAGGAAATCCAAATGAAGGGTAAAAATGGAAGAAAAATCTAAAATTATTTTTGGACAAACAAATTAATTTGAACTATGAAAAATGTCTCTAACAATTCACTAGATAAAATAATAGAGAACGTAGGAGTAATATCAATTTGAATTTAGTACTAGCTAGATTTTTTAATTAACACATATGGGGGTGAGCCAAAACTATTAGGTTATCCGTAACTTTAGTTGTGCGCCGATCCCCAACGTTAGATCAGAGACATAAAAAAACTAATTATTTATATTCGGTGTTTATATCAAAACTAAATAACACTACAAATAATATGATTCGAGAGAGCCTCCCTACTTCCAAACAATATTTAAGTCCATTGACTTGTTTAGTACTATTGATTAAATTCATGTATCTAGATGTTTTCCTCTGGTCGTAATGCATATCAATTGTACCTAGTCATCAATTTATTTATTTTTCATAAGGTGGAATTTATTTATTTTTCATAATGTGGGTCTTTAACACATGGCTTGACAAAGTCAATATATTGTACAATTCCAAATCACTGCCAGCACAGGTTCATGCAGAATGAGGAAAACAAGGTACAGAACTAAGGAGTTTTAATTATAATATAACACTGATGTCTGATATAAGAAAAAAAAAATTCGTATCATCATGTGCAGATGTGCTCTGCTCTAAAATATTTTTAAATTTTATGTGAGACGTATTTAATTAATTACAATTTGAGACGAAGACTTGTGATCTTAGCTCATTTGTTTAATCAAAAAGAATGAAAATAGAGCACTCAAACAGGAAACAAAAAAGTCAAAACGTGTATTCACACCGTTACACACGATTACTCGTATATTTATCGTTTTTAAAGCATGAAATAGAAATATATACCATTAGTACTTTTAGTATATATTATAACATATATAACTTATGTGTTTATTACATATATAGTATGTGAGTTAGACAACAAAAAATTTCATCTCTTACATTACTATAGTCTATATTATACTAATCGTTTTTACATGACATTGTGAATTTGTCCCCACTCAGCCCCTAATTTTGACATCATTACGCAAGTTATGAACGTTTTTCCAAAGGAAATATAAGAGCATGAAACTGGAGGGGCCTGTTCTGTCGTTACTTCGTAGTATGAGCACTCAAAATGATTTTGAATATCTAGTAAGTCGACAAAAGATGGTTCGTTATTGGAAAAAGACCTCTCAATATATATTCTTATAATCTTATACAATGACTTACTAATAAAGAAGCTAGTGTAAAATTAGATGTTAAACCTAATTCAAGTTCTACACGCTAGTTCAAAGGATAGAGGAATGTCAAAGATTTATAAGAAGACCACTCATTTCATTCTTTAACACCACCTCAAAACATTTGATGCGTGGACAACTTTAATTTGGGGATCTAACATCAAGTGAGATAGATACCATGTAAAATTAGGTTCTAGCTAGGTCTAACTCATACCCCAAACACTAGCTCAAATAAGAGAATTGTTCAAATCTGACCACTCATTTCTTTAACTACCGATGTGGACTTTTTCATTCTTTAACATCTAGTTGGTCAAGTCTATGAGATGAATAAATATGAGAGAAGTAGAACCATATACGTAAGTCAAGTCTATCTTCGTAAGAGACATAATTATTAAGCTTATCAACTAAGAATTAAGTGGAGGAATTAAAGATTGTTGTCGATTCTTCTTTTTATTATAAGTGTATATGTAAAAAGGATAATTAAGAACCCTTCTTCTACGCATCAATTAATTTGGGTGAATGAATGCGCCTTGTTGACTTGGTTAATATTTCAAGTCTCTAATGGCTCACTTCTACTTAACTTTTGCCTTAAAAGAAAATATTTGGCATGCATGAAATTAAAAAGATCAATCATAGTATTCAAAATCCAAAGAACTAGATCTGATTCTAGTCTAGTATATATGTGTAATATTGTTTTCATGCCGGAGAGTTCTTAATCATATTTATGTTACGAAAGAGTTCTAAAGAAAAGAAAACATAGATCTTGAATGGAAATTAGTCAAGTGCAACTACTTTAGGCTAAATGGTGCACTTAAATTTATATAGTTAATTACGTGTATATAGAATTAATCAGATCGTCGTCGTCTGAAGTATGAACAGATGTATATAATTGCGTAGTACATAAATATGTATTGAACATGGAGGAGTAAGTGAAAGGAAGAAATTAGACTTACAACATCACCAGAGGAAACTCCAAGTTGAGAAAGAGCAGATGCTAGGTTGATACATCTTCCATGTAATTCTTCCCATGAATAACTTATGTTTCCATAAATTAAGGCTATGTTTTTGCGGTAAACAAATGCAGCACGTTCCAAAAAACTTAGAGGTGTCAATGGTACGTGGTTTGCAGGGCAAATTACCAATCCCTCCATCTTTTCCTCCACAACTCACTCCATATGGACATGCTATATATAACATCTTAAAAGTATAAAAATTTAAATTTAAATTCTGACTTCGCCTAGTGATGGATTCAGAATTTCACTAAGGGTTCGAAAAATAAAAATATATTGCATGGAGTTTGAACTTGGAATCCCAAGTTAAATTTTGAACTCTTTCAATCACTGAGTCAACCTCTAATCTTGTGTTCAGAGATTTCAAAATATATTTATAATAAGTAAGAAAAAATGACCTTGGATATGTAGTGTAATCTTTTGCTGAAGAGGTTCAGGTGAATAACCCTCAAAAGCGCAGCCATAATTTTAATCTTAGAAATTTTGAATTTTATAAGTATTTATAAGTGAGTTCTAAATTTAATACTCGTACATATTTAATAATCTTCTTAATATAAATACATTATTTGAATTTTTTTTTTATTAGGTTCAATTAAATTCATATCCAAATTTCTAACTCTGCCTCTGAACTAAAGAGACCACTCATTTCATTAACAAACGATGTGAGACTTGTTCACTCTTCGACACGTTTGTGATAACGTTGCAAAAGACAGTAATTCGACAACCCAACATTTTCTTTTTGAAATGTTATTGTCATACTACTTTAGTATTATTTAATTTATATTTACAACATTAACAATAAAATTTTGTGCGCATGATGATGTGGAAATAATATAATTCATTTTAAATTCGTGGAGAGTGCGTTTTGACGTGGCATAAATGAATCAGACATTTTAAGGAATGTTATTTAATTAAAAGAAAATAAAGCTTTAAAGTTTGGCTAATTAATAGAAAATGACTTCATCGTCATTCGTCAAGCTGAATGCTAATTGCTTGCTTACTTCTGTCATTATCAATAATACAAACTTTTCCTTAAGCTAATTGCTTTGCTTAGTTCCGTAATCATCAATAATACTATATACATATGCTAAACCGAGTTATAACCCACTCTCGATATGGCTGTACATGTGAGTGCTACTTAATTTAGTCTTCTTTAATTCACTAACGCTGTTAATATATAGTTATATACAACATGTACATTTTAAAAGAACTTTTTTATGATACTCTTATTTGTCAAGTTTTATGTGCAGCACTTTTCACTTCTTGACATTTAAATTAATTGTTTAATATTTTGAAATGTACTTTTTTTCATCATATTAATTACATTTATAAATTGTAACTTATAAGTGTTTTATGTTTAGTTTTTAAATATCTGAATTTAGTTTTAAATATTGAGTTGATTTAGTTCGAAAATCTTAGAGGGGCATTTGGCTATGAATTTGTTTTTTCACTTTTTGCTGGAGTTGAATTCCAAAAAACACGTTTGACAAATTGAATTTTGGAATTTGAAAAACACCAAAAAGGGTTTTCACCTTTTTTTACTCAATTATTCATAGACAACTTCAATTTGTATTCATGGCCAAACACAATTCCAATTTTCAAATATCAATTTTCATTTTGAAAATAAAAATTATTTATTTGTTCAAATACTCACAATTTTCATGTCCAGACGCCCCCCGCCAAATTGACCGTCAATAAGTGAAAAGTATTACATGAATTGAGACGGAAGAAATAAGTATTTATACAACATTTTTATTCCCTAATTTGATTGTATGGAAATAAATTTATTTTAAAAATGGTGTCCTTATTGATTTAGCCTAATGGTGCATTCATTGAGATAAAGGTATATCACATTTTTAGCAAGCTCTTTATAAAATACTTTTCATGCTAAAAACAGTCATATCTCAAATTTACCATATCAAATTTTAGTTGGGAGACTACCTAATATTTTTTTATGACTACTTGTAATTATTGAAAAGTAGCAAGGGATTAAGAACATTATGTTCAGGAGATATAATTAATAAGAGCAAGGGATTAAGAACATTATGTTCAGGAGATATAATTAATAAGGGCCACGTTGACTAAAATCACAAAACTTATAAATTTATATGAAAAACAATATTTCTCGATTTCTCTAATGATGGGCTGGCCATTAAAGTTGGGTTAAAACTTGGATCATAATTGGGCTAATACTTTAGAAGAGTTTGATTAGTGGGACATTTCCTGGCCCAATTAACACCCCTAAATATGGGGAAACTAAGTAAATACCCTATAAAAGCAAAATAATTACAAACATATACTCATTTACATTCATATCCCATTAAATAATTACACAATATACCCCCAACTAATTTCGCTTAAGTGATACTAAATAATTACACAATATATATATTTATGGTATCATTAAACTCTTGTTCAGAAATTACTCATCATTAGTCAATGATACTATGAGAGTTAGTATCATTGACTAATGTGTAATTTCTGAACAAGAAACCTTAATGATATCATAAAATATATAAATTCTTATAATATCATTGACTAATGAGTAATTTTTGAATAAGAAATCTTAATAATACCACAAAAATATATATATGTTTTTATAGTTCTTCCGTATTTTAAATAAGATTATTTTTGTTTGTATATTGTTTTCATATTAGAGCGTGACTAAGTCATGTATGATTTTACCGGTCAAGTAGTAATTACTTTTGTGCGCAATGTGTACGTAGACAGCAAGTGAACATTTTGTTGAGCATGAAATTAAGGTTGTAGGGAATAGTCGAATGAGTAAAGAATACTTCTATCCATCAATATCAATAAAAAGTAATTTAGGCCAAAACAACGACCAACTATGTATTTATTATATAAATAAATAAATAAAAGGACGATTTGTACATAGAATAGAGTGGAGATATACTACATATTTGTTGTCGAACTTGTAAAAAATGAGGACGTAGAAACATTATTTTCTTATGGCTGTTATTGAAGACTGTCAATATTTACTAAAAAATAAATTACGCACAAAATTATTATTTGGAAGAAAAAAATAAGAGAATTTGTAAGATATTTAGTTGCACGATTTGCCCTTTTAAGGGACTTGTTTGTAATTTTTGTCCCTCAAATGAGTTGATCTTTAATTTTTGCCACTAGAATTTAGGTCTAGCGTGGCCAATTTTTTCAAGGTTATAGGCATAATTTGTGGGTTATCATGATGCAAAAATATTAACCTATTCTCAGCGAAAAAGTTATTTATACAGAGAAATTAAAATTGAAGATGGATACGAAATAGGGGCAAAATTGCAAATGATCGTTTTACCCCTCGTAAGAGCATAGGTAACGAATATTGTGTTGACTAAGACTTCCGTGGGAAGCGGGAGTAAACGGCAAACGTAAGTTATGGTTTATAAGTTTTAAATGTGTGTGGAAAATGTAGCTCTTCAAGACTTGATTGATGACTTACTATTAATTTATTGCTATAATTATAAAGAAATTTCTTCACGTTGAAAAGTCTCAGACATAAAATGGCCTCTTCTAGAAGCATTAATTCACACTCTTGTCCTCGAGCATGGATTTTGTTAGGATCATGTTGTNTTTTTTTTTCTTTGCAAGCTTTAGTTATTCAATCTTAAAAATGAAACTTTTATCTTATTTAGCTTAAATATTTTTGTGTGTGCATTCACATGTTGGTATCATATGTATTTAAAAATAAAACTTTCTTTTTATTTAGCTTAAAAATAGAACTTCCATCGTAAGTTTATAATTAAAGTAAAAAAAGGATTTATGAGAAATTAATATATAAATAAACATAAGAATTAGTCAAATAAATCCATCAACAATAATTATATTTATATAGATATTTTGTTTGATAGAGAAATGTGAAGAATTATGTAAAATAAGGAGTAGTGAAGCTTGTGAATGTTATTATATTTGGTATTAAAAATAATGTAAATATAGATAGATGTGAAAAGTGAAATATAAAAAGAGTTTAAAGAGATATCTTTGTCATTTTACCTCCTTTATTTTGGGATAAGTTATCCCGAGATTACTATATCACCCAAAGGGAAGGATAACTTATCCTGATACTAATTATTAATTGCGGGATAAATTATTTTGAACTTGTCAACTAAACAACAAATTAAGTGACAACATAATTTAATCCCACGACTATTTGGTGTTATCCTTCACGCCAAACGACTCCTTAACAACTAAAAAAGGAAATATGGACAAGTAAATAGGGACGGAGGGAGTATCCCCGAAGGGACAAGTAAAGTTAGATTTGATTTACTCCATGTTAGGCAGTTCATGTCTTGATGACAATTTCGTATCTATTCCCCTGCGATTTTTCTTCAGTGTATCGGCCATTTATGATGACACGCGTCAATGACCGAAAAAAGAAGCAAAGTTGATAACTACATAGTCATATTTGTACAAAGTATCATTTAATATTGTTAGTGGAAAAGTCTTAATCTAATCACTATAAATACCCACACACATAACTAAACACTCAAGTAAAAATGACGAAGTTCAATGTTTCAGCAGTTGCACTCTCTTGTCTCTTTTTGTTGTTCTTAACAGAAACTTTAGCACAAAATGCTGGTTCAATTGTAACGAGGGAATTATTCGAACAAATGTTGAGTTTTAGGAACAATGATGTATGTCCTGGCAAAGGATTCTACACTTATGATGCATTCATAGCTGCAGCTAACTCCTTTCCAGCTTTTGGTACTACTGGTGATGATACCGCCCGTAAGAAGGAAATGGCTGCCTTTTTCGGTCAAACATCTCACGAAACTAATGGTAATTTGGGTCATCCTTCTTATCGTTGTAATTTAATAATGTACATTTTAGGTGACAATTGAATTCTATAATTCGCTCTTTTGCAGGTGGTAGTGCAGGAACATTTACTGGAGGATATTGCTTTGTCAGGCAAATAGATCAGTCAGAAAGATACTATGGCAGAGGACCTATTCAATTGACACAGTAAGACAATTGAATAGAATATATATCATCAACAGACCGTGACTAAATGATAACATTATTTTTGTGCAGCCAATCTAACTACGAACGAGCTGGACAGGGTATTGGTGTTGGACAAGACCTAGTTAACAACCCTGATTTAGTAGCCACAGATGCTATAATATCATTCAAAACAGCAATATGGTTCTGGATGACAGCACAGGATAATAAGCCATCATGTCACAGCGTTATCATTGGGCAATGGACGCCATCCCCTGCAGATACGGCAGCTAATAGAGTGCCAGGGTACGGTGTCATTACCAATATCATTAACGGTGGACTTGAATGTGGGATGGGTCAGAATACTGCAGTGGAAAGTCGAATTGGATTTTACAGGAGGTATTGTGGTATGTTGAATGTTCCCACTGGTGAAAACTTGGACTGTAACAATCAAAGGAACTTCGCCCAGGGATAAGCGTCGTTATATATATAGAATGCAAATTATGTTATGTACGTATTACTATTACTCATGGAGATTGTTCAGTCTATAAGTTATATTTGGATGTAATGAATAAAGGGATTCTGTATGCCCATTTAGAATAGGGAGATATATTTGTCTTTTTAAAAATTAAAGGACCACATATCCTACATAATATTCATCAATATTAAGAAATAACGGTGTCTCGAGTTCAGATGGTTATAATTGCTTTGCTTAGTTCCGTAATCATCAATAATACTAGATACATATGCTACACCGAGTTATAATCCACTCTCGATATGGCTGTACATGTGAGTGCTACTTAATTTAGTCTTCTTTAATTCACTAACGCTGTTAATATATAGTTATATACAACATGTACATTTTAAAAGAACTTTTTTTGATACTCTTATTTGTCAAGTTTTATGTGCAGCACTTTTCACTTCTTGACATTTAAATTAATTGTTTAATATTTTGAAATGTACTTTTTTTCATCATAGTAATTACTTTTAAAAATTGTAACTTATAAGTGCTTTATGTTTAGTTTTTAAATATTGAGTTGATTTAGTTCGAAAATCTTAGAGGGAAATTTGGCTATGAATTTGTTTTTTTACTTTTTGCTGGAGTTGAATTCCAAAAAACACGTTTGACAAATTGAATTTTGGAATTTGAAAAACATCAAAAAGGGTTTTCACCTTTTTTTTACTCAATTATTCATAGACAACTTCAATTTGTATTCATGGCCAAACACAATTTCAATTTTCAAATATCAATTTTCATTTTGAAAATAAAAATTATTTATTTGTTCAAATACTCACAATTTTCATGTCCAGACGCCCCCCGCCAAATTGACCGTCAATAAGTGAAAAGTATTACATGAATTGAGACGGAAGAAATAAGTATTTATACAACATTTTTATTCCCTAATTTGATTGTATGGAAATAAATTTATTTTAAAAATGGTGTCCTTATTGATTTAGCCTAATGGTGCATTCATTGAGATAAAGGTATATCACATTTTTAGCAAGCTCTTTATAAAATACTTTTCATGCTAAAAACAGTCATATCTCAAATTTACCATATCAAATTTTAGTTGGGAGACTACCTAATATTTTTTTATGACTACTTGTAATTATTGAAAAGTAGCAAGGGATTAAGAACATTATGTTCAGGAGATATAATTAATAAGGGCCATGTTGACTAAAATCACAAAACTTATAAATTTATATGAAAAGCAATATTTCTCGATTTCTCTAATGTTGGGCTGGCCATTAAAGTTGGGTTAAAACTTGGATAATAATTGGGCTAATACTTTAGAAGAGTTTGATTAGTGGGACATTTCCTGGCCCAATTAACACCCCTAAATATGGGGAAACTAAGTAAATACCCTATAAAAGCAAAATAATTACAAACATATACTCATTTACATTCATATCCCATTAAATAATTACACAATATACCCCCAACTAATTTCGCTTAAGTGATACTAAATAATTACACAATATATATATTTATGGTATCATTAAACTCTTGTTCAGAAATTACTCATCATTAGTCAATGATACTATGAGAGTTAGTATCATTGACTAATGTGTAATTTCTGAACAAGAAACCTTAATGATATCATAAAATATATAAATTCTTATAATATCATTGACTAATGAGTAATTTTTGAATAAGAAATCTTAATAATACCACAAAAATATATATATGTTTTTATAGTTCTTCCGTATTTTAAATAAGATTATTTTTGTTTGTATATTGTTTTCATATTAGAGCGTGACTAAGTCATGTATGATTTTACCGGTCAAGTAGTAATTACTTTTGTGCGCAATGTGTACGTAGACAGCAAGTGAACATTTTGTTGAGCATGAAATTAAGGTTGTAGGGAATAGTCGAATGAGTAAAGAATACTTCTATCCATCAATATCAATAAAAAGTAATTTAGGCCAAAACAACGACCAACTATGTATTTATTATATAAATAAATAAATAAAAGGACGATTTGTACATAGAATAGAGTGGAGATATACTACATATTTGTTGTCGAACTTGTAAAAAATGAGGACGTAGAAACATTATTTTCTTATGGCTGTTATTGAAGACTGTCAATATTTACTAAAAAATAAATTACGCACAAAATTATTATTTGGAAGAAAAAAATAAGAGAATTTGTAAGATATTTAGTTGCACGATTTGCCCTTTTAAGGGACTTGTTTGTAATTTTTGTCCCTCAAATGAGTTGATCTTTAATTTTGCCACTAGAATTTAGGTCTAGCGTGGCCAATTTTTTCAAGGTTATAGGCATAATTTGTGGGTTATCATGATGCAAAAATATTAACCTATTCTCAGCGGAAAAGTTATTTATACAGAGAAATTAAAATTGAAGACGGATACGAAATAGGGGCAAAATTGCAAATGACCGTTTTACCCCTCGTAAGAGCATAGGTAACGAATATTGTCTTGACTCTTGACTATGACTTCCGTGGGAAGCGGGAGTAAACGGCAAACGTAAGTTATGGTTTATAAGTTTTAAATGTGTGTGGAAAATGTAGCTCTTCAAGACTTGATTGATGACTTACTACTTATTTATTACTATAATTATAAAGAAATTTCTTCACGTTGAAAAGTCTCACACATAAAATGGCCTCTTCTAGAAGCAGTAATTCACACTCTTGTCCTCGAGCATGGATTTTGTTAGGATCATGTTATTTAAATACGAGTTATGATGGGATTAATTATGATGATATAAGTTATATTGAGATTAATTATAATGTGATAAGTTATGTTGAGATTATTTTTTATTGAGTGTTTGATTTGTTGTATTCAAAATAATATGTTTTCCATAAATTTTAAGAATAAGTTGTTTGTTTACAAAAATACTCTCAGTTTATTTTTTTTCATTGCAAGCTTTAGTTATTCAATCTTAAAAATGAAACTTTTATCTTATTTAGCTCAAATATTTTTGTGTGTGCATTCACATGTTGGTATTATATGCATTTAAAAATACAACTTCTTTTTATTTAGCTTAAAAATAGAACTTCCATCGTAAGTTTATAATTAAAGTAAAAAAAGGATTTATGAGAAATTAATATATAAATAAAGGGATAAGGGTCTGAAAAATATCCCAACTTTGGTAAGATTTGTTGTTGCGATACTAAACTTTCATAATGACCTATTACCTCCCTAGACTATTTAATACCATATTTTTTACCCCCTGAACTATTTAATAATGTATTTTAAAGGTATATATGTGCCCACGTGGACATATTACTATTTATAATTTTGCATTATTTTTTATGTCCACGTGGGCAAATATATATGTTTAAAATACGATATTAAATAGTCTAGGGAAGTATGAAAGTTTAGTATCGCAATAACAAATTCGACCAAAGTTGAGGTATTTTTCAGACCCTTATCCCATAAATAAACATAAGAATTAGTCAAATAAATTCATCAATAATAATTATATTTATATAGATATTTTTTTGATAGAAAAATGTGAAGAATTATGTAAAAATAAGGAGTAGTGAAGCTTGTGAATGTTATTATATTTGGTATTAAAAATAATGTAAATATAGATAAATGTGAAAAGTGAAATATAAAAAGAGTTTAAAGAGATATCTTTGTCATTTTACCTCCTTTATTTCGGGATAAGTTATTCCGAGATTACTATATCACCCAAGAGGAAGGATAACTTATCCTGATATTAATTATTAATTGCGGGATAAATTATTTTGAACTTGTCAACCAAACAACAAATTAAGTGACAGCATAATTTAATCCCACGATTATTTGATGTTATCCTTCACGTCAAACGACTTCTTACGGTCACAAATTATTGACTACACTTGATTACAAAAGATAAATTTGTGTCCTATTTAACCATATCAACGTGTTGGACTCCACACTTTTCAATAAATTTTCCTATTTTATCATGCCGATGAATATGAGAAAAACTAATTTTGATCCTTGTGTAGGGTCATGACAACCTTTTTTGTATCGTTCCAATTTTATCAAATATCCCCGAAGGGACAAGTAAAGTTAGATTTGATTTACTCCATGTTAGGCAGTTCATGTCTTGATGACAATTTCGTATCTATTCCCCTGCGATTTTTCTTCAGTGTATCGGCCATTTATGATGACACACGTCAATGACCCAAAAAAGAAGCAAAGTTGATAACTACATTTCTGTGGAAAATAGTCATATTTGTACAAAGTATCATTTAACATTGTTAGTGGAGAAGTCTTAATGTAATCACTATAAGTACCCACACACATAACTAAACATTCTTCAACTCAAGTAAAAATGAAGTTCAATGTTTCAGCAGTTGCACTCTCTTGTCTCTTTTTCTTGTTCCTAACAGAAACTTTAGCACAAAATGCTGGTTCAATTGTAACGAGGGAATTATTCGAACAAATGCTGAGTTTTAGGAACAATGATGTATGTCCTGGCAAAGGATTCTACACTTACGATGCATTCATAGCTGCAGCTAACTCCTTTCCAGCTTTTGGTACTACTGGTGATGATACCGCCCGTAAGAAGGAAATGGCTGCCTTTTTCGGTCAAACATCTCACGAAACTAATGGTAATTTGGGTTATCCTTCTTATCGTTGTAATTTAGTAATGTACATGATTTTAGGTGACAATTGAATGAATTCTATAATTCGCTCTTCTGCAGGTGGTAGTGCAGGAACATTTACTGGAGGATATTGCTTTGTTAGGCAAATAGATCAGTCGGAAAGATACTATGGCAGAGGACCTATTCAATTGACACAGTAAGACAATTGAATAGAATATATATCATCAACAGACCGTGACTAAATGATAACATTATTTTTGTGCAGCCAATCTAACTACGAACGAGCTGGACAGGGTATTGGTGTTGGACAAGACCTAGTTAATAACCCTGATTTAGTAGCCACAGATCCTATAATATCATTCAAAACAGCAATATGGTTCTGGATGACAGCACAGGATAATAAGCCATCATGTCACAGCGTTATCATTGGGCAATGGACGCCATCCCCTGCAGATACGGCAGCTAATAGAGTGCCAGGGTACGGTGTCATTACCAACATCATTAACGGTGGACTTGAATGTGGGATGGGTCAGAATACTGCAGTGGAAAGTCGAATTGGATTTTACAGAAGGTACTGTGGTATGCTGAATGTTCCCACTGGTGAAAATTTGGACTGTAACAATCAAAGGAACTTCGCCCAGGGCTAAGCGTCGTTATATAGAATGCAAATTATGTTATGTATGTATTACTATTACTCATGGAGATTGTTCAGTCTATAAGTTATATTTGGATGTAATGAATAAAGGGATTCTGTATGCCCATTTAGAATAGGGAGATATATTTGTCTTCTTAAAAATTAAAGGACCACATATCCTACATAATATGTGGTGCTTGAGTGAGGCTCCTGCATTTAAGAAAAATAAAAGTTATATGATTTATGTTGTGGATTTTGATCTTTTGTTATTAATATGTTGCATCATTTTGAACTGAGTAACTATTAAGTTCAAGATCCATAAAGAATGAGGTTCCGAGGGATGAGAAACAGTAGGAAGAGAGAATATTACCGATTGGAGTACATTGGAGATATTTATAGTTAACTAATTTAACTACCTAATTACATGGGCCACAGTTTACATTCGACCTTACTTCATTCTGTCCCACACATTCGTTTGATCATGTATTATTATGAATTTTTTTTCTAAAATAAATTATTTTAAAAGTGAAATATTATTTTGAAAATTGCAGTTGTTCTTTTTTAGTTTTGATGAGTAATTTGGAGTGAAAAATGAAAACACTTTTATTTTATTTTCAAATTAAGTTGAATTTTGAAATTTGACAACTAAATATGTTTTCCTGAATTCAACTCCAGTCATGGTCAAGATTCCAACTTTGAATCTTATTCTTAACGTTGATCATTTCTATCACGTTATAAGAATTGTTCAGGGTCAAACCAAGTGATGTTAAATCAAGGAAAAAATTAGCAATTGCGACATATCCTGTTTAAAATAATTGAACCCCCATATCGGATAGCCGGATAGGTAAAAACCATTATTTTCTAATACATATAAAAAAAGAGAATAAATTATTCAAGGACTTCTGTGATCAAGAAGCTATAAATTAAACTCTATAAAAGTTAAATAAGACAAAACAAAGTACGAAAATATGGAGGCCTGCGAAGGAGAGGGGAAATGGTTAAGACTTAATCTTGGAGGAAAGATCAATTCATTTGACTAATTAATCAGGGGAAAAACTGGATATTTTTTGTTTTTTTAGTATTCACATTGAGATCTGACTGAATTTGTATTCGCATATTGCAATGTTCAAAAAAGCTCCCAACATGAGTTTTTGACCTTTGATTAAAGATATATGAATTTTAATTATTTCACCACAATCCATGTTGATGAAAATTAAAATTGTGAATTCATGACTATCTTTACTATTACTGTTAGATTAAAAGTACATAGACATTTCAAACATGCCAAACTTGTAATTTTACTTTTGAAAACTTTAAAAGGACTCGTAAAAGCCTAACTAAGATTATTAACGTCTTGACTTCTATAGCAAAACCACACATAAAATTAGTCACGAAAACATGACTCACCCAAGTTTGGTCGAGTTAATAACTTGTACATTAATATCTCCGGCCATTTTGGCCTGCATAATTTAGTCCATCAAAAAATTGGAATAATATGTAGTTAAATTTGATCCAATTCGGAATCTTATCAAAATATTTTTTTGTTTGTTTAAGACATAAATATATTTGTAATAAGAAAGAAAATTATTAGGTATTTAAACAAATTATAAAAAAATAAATAGTAAAAATTATAAAGAGTTTGTTTGATTAGACTATTAAACTATTTGTCCTATTCATGCAACCCAAATTTTATGACTCGGTTACAAATTAGGATTGACAAAATTTAGCTCGACTCGTTTATTTGAAACCACTATAGGTAATGGTTTTCACTAGAATGTGCGCGGAAAATATAGCTCCCAAGACTTGACTTTTACCGATGATGGAAAAAAAACTTGACGTATACTAGAAATTACTTCAATTGGAAAAGTCTTGTACCGACTTCATTACGTAGCCAACTTTGATATTCCAGAACTCGACAATTTGTAACAAATAGGGATTCAGTTAGACTTTGGTTTATAAGATAAACTCACTTTAATTTCACCACAATAAAAAGAGAAGAAAACTATGGGTGAGATTTGAATTCGGTTAATATGAATTTACTATATCATATTTTCTCGTATCGATATCTTCTAGGTTACGATAGGTGAAGAGAAAATTGTATATCTATGTTTGTTTCTGCCATTTATGATGACACACGTACATGACCGAAACAAAGAAGCAAACTACTACAATTTTGTTGAAATCAGTGGAAAAGTGTATGCTCACCTTAAATTTGATCTCTATAAATACCCACCTATATACATAATAACTAATTCAGTAAACACTAGCTCATAAAGCATAAGAAAGAACAGAGAGAAACAAAAAATGGAGTTTTTGGGATCACAAATGGTATTATGTTGAGTCTTTTTGTTGTTCCTAACAGGAAGCTTGGCACAAGATGTTGGTACAATTGTGACAAGTGACTTGTTCAACGAGATGCTCAAGAATCGAAATGATGATAGATGCCCTGCCAAGGGCTTCTACACTTATGATGCATTCATAGCTGCAGCCAATTCGTTTCCAGGTTTTGGTACTACTGGTGATGATACTGCACGTAAGAAAGAAATTGCTGCTTTTTTGGTCAAACTTCTCACGAAACTACTGGTAATTTTGGCTCTTCCACCTAACTACTGTTATTTGTTCAACATATGAGTACACAAAATTAGATTGACCGTTAATTGTAATCAGAGATGTATCTAGGATTTTGAGGTTCTAGGTGCCATACCCTTTGAACAGTAGCGTGGTTCCAATATTAACATAATTGTACATAGATCTGCCCCTGATTGTAACACAAGTGTCTAGTTAAGAAATGGATTTACGTTATATACACTAGAATAAGTGAAGTATTTGGATCTAATTTTGCAGGTGGTAGCCTAAGTGCAGATGGTCCATTTGCCGGAGGATATTGCTTTCTTAGGGAAGGCAACCAAGTGGGAAGTGGATTTTATGGCAGAGGACCTATCCAATTGACAGGGTACGTAAAACAGAGGAAAATAGTTCATGTCATAACTACGAAATCTTAGATGAAAAAAACACAATATTTATTGATGATAAAATGAATTTTGCAGGCAATCTAACTATGACTTAGCTGGGCAAGCAATTGGACAAGACCTAGTTAACAACCCTGACTTAGTAGCCACAGATTCAACTGTATCTTTTAAAACAGCAATATGGTTCTGGATGACGGCACAAGGCAATAAGCCATCATGCCACGACGTTATCACAGGGCAATGGAGGCCATCAGCAGCCGATACATCAGCAAATAGACAACCAGGCTATGGTGTCATTACAAACATAATTAACGGTGGAATTGAATGTGGCAAAGGACAGAATCCACAAGAGGAAGATCGGATTGGATTCTACAGAAGGTATTGTACCATATTGAATGTTGCTCCACCTTGATTGCTACACCCAGAGGAACTTTGCTGAGGCCTAGGCTTATGCTTTAGTCATGGTGATGACAGTAAAAGGGATTCTGGATGCCCATTTAGAATGGAATAAGGAGATATGTAGTTTCTTATTTTGTCTTCAGAAATAAGAGTTTCTTGTTTATATACTTCTTGCTTTTCTCAGCTCAAAAAGCTAAACTTTAAAATCTAAAAAAAGGTTTGAATTGCTTTGGATGTTCTCTAATTTGTAGACAAAATATGAAGGTCATAACTGCTCGAAATAACTACTAGTATATGTGAATGACACATGCTTGTTATTTACAATCAAAATATTTGAATGTTCAAATATATTTACAATAATACTCTCTCTATCCCTATTTACTTGTCCATTTTTTATTTGACATACTTATTAAGAAAATAATATACTTGCCCATTTTTTATTTAACATACTTATTAAGAAAATAATAATTGACATAGTGAATTTATCATTTTATCCCTATTAATTGATAGAATTCCAAAATCAATTTACTCCTTAAGTTTTTATCTTTTTCAAAAACATTAACTCTCTAAATAAATTAAGGGTATAATAGATAAAAAAATATTGTTTTATCTTGATTTGTCAAAAATGACAAGTAAAAAGGGATAAATAAAAAATTAAAATTGGACAATTAAAAAAAAACAAAAGGAGTAATAATTAAAAAAAAAAAATAGATCTCAAAGTTACGCGGTCATTACTATGGCGGATAAATAATTCGGCACGTGTTAATTTGATCAATTTACAATTAAGATAAAAAATAAATTGAACAAAAGAGTGTGTAGCATTTTTACTAGAATTTTTTTTTATTATCATCTTGTCTTTAAAAGATTTTTTTTTGAAGCACCGATAACTCGTAATCTCTATAACTTTTGCCACAATTATTGCTTTTCAAATTGAAGTGTAAATTAAGCAATTTGTCGACCAATTTGCATTAGTATTTTAGTAATTCAACTGGCTACATGAGTGTATTTAGAGGGTTAAAGTGTTTATTCTTTCAGACTTTTAGTGGTAGACTGGTAGTTCCACAAAAGGCAGTGAACTTTTGAGTAAAGAATAATTTCCCAGATTGAAGATACCAGTATGGTTGGTTGGCATTCTGACGAGTTGTTGATTGGCCATTAATAAGACACACATATATCCACATTGACAGCTAATTTCTCTTTTTAAATATCCAAAGCCTTTGTCACCTTTCAATCTTGCACATGTGCTTCATTTTTAATTAAATTTATTACTCAGCTTCTAGTTGTAATAATTCAATAGTTTAGTATTAATAAGGTTGAAATTCAAGGATTATTTTAAGTGAAAAAAAAAAAAGATTCCATAAAGATGTAGTAGTGTATTATTTTATTATTTACAATCCTAATAAGTATGAACATGTTCAAATAGCGACGATAGAAAAATATTGAATTTGAAGATAAAGACAAAAGGTTAGTAGGTAGTTAAACGTCGTTTTTCTTATCAGTATTATTATAATTATACTGTTATCCTAATAATTATTGTTATTGTTACTGTTATTTTCTTCCTATACTCTGACATATTAATATGTTGTTGCTGTTATTTGTTAGTAGAACATATTTGAATGATGGCATATTTCAACAAATTGAAAACAGAAAAAATGAATGGGAGACCATTACTATTCTGGAGTAGTTGGAATAACAAGGTAATAGGTATTCAGCTAACAATTCAGCTGCTGGTAGCACTTATCACTGCGGTTTTAGTTATCACAACTTTGTCCCTGTCAAGAGCCATTAGGCCAAAGGAAATTGGGGAAAAGATCCAGTTGAACTCATTATCCAGATGCAATTTCTTTTCTGGTAAATGGGTATTCGATAACCAATCTAGCCCTCTTTATAATGGGTCCAATTGTTCCTTCATTTCGTTTTTGGATGATGGAATGGCTTGTCAAAATTACGGGAGAAAAGACCTTGATTATCTCTATTGGAAATGGCAACCCCATGATTGTAACCTTCCAAGGTATAGTAGAATTTTTCTGTTTTTTCTTATTTGGGTTCTGGGTATTTATGATTTTGGATAAGATTTAATGCCACAGCGATGCTGGAGAAGCTGAGGAACAAGAGGCTTGTTTATGTGGGTGATTCACTCAATAGGAATCAATGGGTTTCACTGGTGTGCATGCTAGAGTCATCAATCCATACCCATCTCAAACAAGTTCACTTCAATGGTTCATTGGTCACATTAAAAGCTATTGTGAGTTTCAACCATTATTATGTGTTTGCTCTTTGGTTATTGAAGTTATGGACTTAGATCTTGTTTCCAACATTATATTGGTGAAGGAATACAATGCTACTATTGATTTCTACTGGGCACCATTGTTGGTGGAATCGAATTGTGACGATGCCTGGCATCATCGTGTGAAGGATCGTGTATTGAGAGTTGATTCAATAGAGAAACATGCTAGATTTTGGGAAGATGCTGATGTGCTTGTTTTTAATTCCTATTTATGGTGGCGACTGGATTTGACTGTTCTGTGAGTAAACATATACCTTGAGACATTAAATCAATCATAAGAAGTTGTACTAAATTTCAAGATTTTGGGAATAAAATGTCCATTGAATATGACAGTGATTTGTGCAATTTCAGGTGGGGTTCGTTTGAAAGTGCAGATGCAAAGTATGAACAATTAGGGATGGTGCGTACATACGAGTTGGGTCTACAGACATGGGCAGATTGGTTGGACACTCATGTCAACCGCACCAAAACAAGAGTATTCTTTGTTAGCATGTCGCCCACGCACAGCAGGTATATAATTCACCACTTCAAGTTTTTCTAATTGCACAGTTTAACGAGAAGCGGATTCAGATTTGAAGTTTATGAGTTGGTATAATGATCTCAAGTTAATCATATAACAATAATTAGGTCAGCATCAAATATTTATAGATATTTAGTAGTAATTTCTTAATATGTATACAAGAACTAGATAAAAGTTATTGAGTTCATGTGAACCGTAATTGACTCTCCACATTTGTCCCTACATTGAACATGCTATAACAACACCAGCTACTACTACTCCTCAAACACAATTAGTAGGTTCGGTTGTATGAAACCTCAATAACATATGCTTCCCTTGGGTCCATAATGTTTCAATGCTCCGTACTTCAGAATTTTTTAAACATTAGGGGTTCTCTCATATACTCTAGTAGGCACTAGTCTTCTACTAGTTGGTATGACTTGTACGATTTCTCAACTTCTACCATTATTATTATTATCTATCTTCTGCTAGATCTGTTTGTACTCAAGATATTCTACAAACACGCTCAAATAATACTAATAACATATTTAGTGTAATTCCACAAGTAGGGCCTGAGAATGGTGGAGTGTACACAAAGAATATGTTGTTTTCGATACCCTCGACTCAAGTAAAACATATCAAAAATCAAGTATATAAAGCAAAGAACCGTTGTTTGATATAATGGCAGGGGAGAAGAATGGGGGAAGGCAGAGGGTGAGAATTGCTACAATGAAACAGAACCAATGCCAAATGCAGAGTACTGGGGATCGGAATCATCTCCGGGAATGATGAGATTGGTGGAAGCAGCCATCAAGAAACTGAATGAAAAGAGTGGTGTCAAAGCAGATTTGCTCAACATTACCCAACTTTCTGAATATAGAAAAGAAGCACATCCATCCATTTACAGAAAGCATTGGGATCCTCTAACCAAAGAACAATTGGAAAATCCTAGTAGTTATGCAGATTGTACACATTGGTGTCTTCCGGGAGTTCCTGATGTTTGGAATCATTTCTTGTATGTATACCTTCTTTACTTGTGACCCATCCAGAATGAGACTCAGTTCTTACAGAAATAGTAAGAATGTGATTGGATTCATTTGTTCTTTTAAAGAGGTGGATTTTCTTATCATGTCAAAGATTTGAACAGTGAAGATTAATGACAAGGGCAGGGGAGGCAAAATTAGCATAGTAAAATCATGATCCGTCCAATTTGTTCAAGTTTGGGCAATATAAATGACGGCTAAGGGCCAAATATACCCCTCTACTATAGGAAATAGTTTAAATATACCCTTGGTTATACTTTCCTGTTAAATATACCCCTCCCATTATACTTTTGGGCTAAATATACCCTTATGACTAATAGAGGACACGTGGACGACTGAAATTAAATGAACTATTTAATTTAAAATAAATCAACTTCGGATATAACCCGCCCCACCCCAATAACTTAACCCGACCTAATATGTAACATTAACCCACCCAATTTGTCTTTCAAACAAGAAAACTTAATGGACAATTGAGTTCTTGCTCTCTAGCAACGTCTGCAACTTGGAGCCTCTGCAGCGCAAACACTCCTTCAATTGCCAATTTCTTTACTTCAAACTAACTAATCTGGACAAAAAACAAGTACAACACTCCAAACTTATGATGCTGCATATCGTACCAGACTTCTCTTGACAAGACGAGTTCTCAAAAAACTTGAAATAGATGAAGAGTATCAAGGGAACCCTGAGGCCAGTGGAGTATCAACATTTCACCTCAAAATATATTAACAAATGGCAAAAAATAGAGTTAATATCTCAAAAGATCACTCAACTTTAATAATTTATCTAGCAAAGTCACTGAACTTTGTTTTGTATCATTAAAATCACTATTCTTAGACCTTTCTATCAATAAAATCACTCAATCAATTTTATCATTAAAAAAAAGTATTGGCATGGCAAAATAAATTATTATTTTTATATCATGTAAATATAAATTTCACAATTAAATAAAATTAAATAAATCTCATTTAGGACTTTTCACTTCCTCTCACAATTCTTTTTTCAAGAAAATCAATTGAAATGTATGTCCAAACACAATTTTAAATCTCAAAACTTATTTGTCAAAAATTTTTAAAAATAATTTTTTCAAGCTTGAACAAATATATGTCAACGTTAGCAAACTGTGGAATTCCAAAGGAAAAATAAGATCTTTACCAAATTATATTTAGTAAGAAACATCTAAATATATTACACGCCGAAGAACTTTTTAATTAATAAATACTTGTTCTATTTTTTATATTTGTTTAGTATTTTTCTTCCTATTTTGGATTTAATTTGTTGTTTTGCTTAAATACTTAAACTCGTATTTGTATATTCTATTTTTTTTTTCTTGTTTAGGAGGCAAACTAAATATTATGGTATTACAGTAATACCAAAATATGTTTCACTAAGAAAAAATAATTCATTTATTTATTAAATCACGACATAAATTAAACAATAATATCATAAAAAAATATTTGTTTCCATGATTAAGTGTGTCCGAACTTTTTTAAATAAGTTTTCTTTAATTTCATTTATTCATGGGTCCATGTTTATATGGCATAAAAATAATAATTTATTTTTCTATGTCAATTTTTTTGAATGATAAATTTGATTGAGTGATTTTATTGATAGAAAGGTCCAAGTTTAGTGATTTTATTGATACAAAACAAAGTTTAATGACTTTAATAGATAAATTCTTAAAGTCGAGTGACTTTTTGAGATATTAACTCCAAAAAATGTAGCAAGAGTTTGGCTAAAAAATGGCAGCGTACTAGCAGTAGCTCCATCCATATGTGGCAGCACACTATCTCAAAGTAGTCACAAATTTAGTCTGAAGATATAGCCACAAAGAAATTGGCAATTGAAAGAGTGTTTGCAATGCAGAGGCTCCAAGTTGTAGACGTTGCTAGATAGCAAGAACTCAATCGTCCATTAAGTTTTCTTGTTTGAAAGACAAATTGGGTGGGTTAATGTTACATATTAGGTCGGGTTAAGTTATTGGGGCGGGGCGGGTTATATCCAAATTTAATTTATTTTAAATTGAATTGTTCATTTAATCTCAATCGTACATGTGTCATTTGTTAGTCATAAGGGTATATTTAGCTCGAAAGTATAACGGTAGAGGTATATTTAGCCCGAAAATATAACTAGGAATATATTTAAACTATTTCCTATAGTACAAGGGTATATTTGGCCTTTGCCGTATAAATGACTCGTTTGATTCATCTAGTTAGCTTGTAGTTCACATTGACTTATAAGAAACTTTGTCAAAATTTGTTTATAAGATGTTATATTTGATAGGTTATATAGTCCTAAACAATTAATTATAAGAAAATTTATTAATTATTATCAGGCACTTAAATGAATGGTTATCAATTCATCCAAAATTTGATAATTACCTAAGAAAATCATACAACTATTATTATTTCTCTAAATATTTCAAATGCATAAGTAAGACCTTCTGATAAATTCAAAGAGCCTTTCTAAATTAATTAGCAGCCGTACGTGACTAGTGAATAGTGTATTTAGGACTTTGCCAAACGTAGAGATCTGAAATGTGCATTTGTTCAAACTTCAAATCGAAAATCATTAAAAGGAAAAAAGAGGGAATGGAGAAGAAAATTACAAGTGGAGAATCATTCCGTTTAAGTAATCATCAATTGAGATCGATGAAAAAACCCTCATTAATAGGAACAAGAACGCTAATTGTTCTACTTAATACATCACTACACATTAGGTAATTGTAGGTGTGATGAGATAGTATCTAGGGTAATTAGTAGCTTGACTACATTTAGGACTCTAATTAACTAGATAACTTCTTTTAACAATTGATCCTAAATAACTTTAATATACAAAGACAGTTTTGCCCTTACCTGCTTCTTCTACAACTTGATTATTGCCGCGTCACTCGTCATTAACAATTTACACAAATATGTAAATTGGAGAGCTACTTTCGCTTTCAGTAAAGTTCAAAAGCATGTTGATTGATGTGAACTTTTAAATTTAAGTATTAAAATAATACTCCTAGTTTATCGTAATTTAATTAAAAAATTATCATTTTAAGATCTAAAAATAAAATAGTTTTGGAGAATCTTACTAACTTAATTGATTGATTACTTGAATTCATGAACAACTTAAATTACTAATACGGAATTTCTATAAGCTTATCGAACAGAAGAAAATAAATAAAAGTACGGTATTTGTTATTGCTGCAGATAGAAAAAGCACCTGGTTCCAAATAAGTCCCAAATTTGGGTCAATATAATCAGGCTTAAAGGCTGCTTCTTTGACGAACTCGCTATTTTCATCTCCGCCAATCATGACTAATTCCCACCATTTTTAAAGAGGAACGAACTGTAAATCCAAAGCAAAAGCCTGAAAAAGCAGAGAAAAATGAATGGAAGACCAGTACTTTTTGGCTCTAGTTTAAAGAACAAGGGAATGGGTATTCAGCTAAGTTTTCAGTTGCTGGTTGCGATTATCACTGCGGTTTTAGTTCTTACGGCTTTGTCGATGTCCAGAGGGATTAGTCAAGCTCCAAAGTTAGTCGAGAAGCAGACCCAGATAAGCTCGTTATCTAGCTGTAATTTCTATTCTGGTAAATGGGTATTTGATAATCAATCTCGCCCTCTTTATAACGGGACAAATTGTTCGTTCATGGATGATGGAATGGCTTGTCAGAAGTTTGGGAGAAAGAATCTTAACTATCTCTACTGGAAATGGCAACCCAATGATTGTGACCTTCCAAGGTAGAGTATTATTCAGTTTTTCTTCAATTTTATGCTACTTTCTGTTCTGGGTATTTGATTGTAGTTCTTGATTTTGCGAAGATTTAATGCTACGGCGATGTTGGAGAAGTTGAGGAACAAAAGGGTTGTTTATGTGGGAGATTCACTCAATAGGAATCAATGGGTTTCAATGGTCTGCATATTAGAATCAGAAATTCCTAGTCATCTCAAATATGTTAACTATAATGGCTCTTTGGTCACCTTTAAAGCTATTGTGAGTTTCGAAAATTGCTTCTCCAATACGCTACCTTGTTCTTCTCCTTGAACTTTGCTTGCAGTTCTAATTAGTAGTTTTTTTTTTTGTATTTTTACATTAATGAAGGAATACAATGCTACTATTGATTTCTACTGGGCACCATTATTAGTTGAATCAAATTGCGACGATCCATCATTTCATCGTGTGGAAGAGCGCATAGTGAGAATCGATTCAATAGAAAAGCATGCCAGAATTTGGAAAGATGCTGATGTGCTTGTTTTTAATTCATATCTATGGTGGAGATTGAATTTGAAGGTTCTGTGAGTACACTTTTTGCAACCTTTGTCCATTCATAAGAAAATTATGATTCTTCATTTCAAGATTTTAGGCACAAGATAGATGTTCGTTAATTATGATAGAGATTGTGTAATTTCAGGTGGGGATCTTTTGAAAGTGCAAATGCAAAGTATGAATATTTGGGGATGCTGCGTACATACGAGTTGGGGCTACAGACATGGGCAGATTGGTTGGATACTCATGTTAATCGCACCAAGACTCGAGTTTTCTTTGTTAGCTTATCACCTACTCACAACAGGTATATAATATATTTCTCAAATTTACTCTTACTATTCAAATTAGTGTAGTGTTAATTAAGCGTGATCAGGAGATAATGGTTTGTTTAAGCAAATGGTCGGTATAATTAAAGCTATTTTGAAAGTAGTATAATGGACTCATTGTTTTGACAAAATGAGTTCATTTATGAAGAACCTTTCCAACTTTAGTGCCTTCAACAACCCTTTCAAAAAGAATTTGTTAGTTGCATCTTTGAATGCATCCATTATTGATTCCTTTTGTAAACCGAAACCAAGCATGGGGATGGCAAGTCCATGAAAATAAGTATAAATAAGTTGTAGCTGATGTCAAGCTCCGTGTAGGAACAAGTCTTCGAATGATATGAGATCATGTCATGAATCATCTTTTATTCTTTGACTTTGGCTTTATACATTGTATATACATCTAGTTGGTTTCTGACTTTGAATTAGTTTATTGAGTCGTACGAGTACTAATTATATATTTGAAGCATAAAATGGCAGAGGAGAAGATTGGGGGAAGGCAAATGGTCAGAATTGCTACGATGAAACAGAGCCGATTTCTAATAGAGAGTATTGGGGATCAGACTCAGATCCAGAGATGATGAAATTGGTGGAAGTGGCCATCAACAAACTGAATGAGAAGAGTGGTTTCGAAGTTGAGCTGCTCAACATTACTCAACTTTCCGAATATAGAAAGGAAGGTCATTCATCAATATACAGAAAGCACTGGGATCCTCTGACCAAAGAACAATTGGCAAATCCAAGTAGTTATGCAGATTGTATACATTGGTGCCTTCCTGGAGTTCCTGATATTTGGAATCATTTTTTATATGCACACCTTCTTTACTTGTGATTCATACACAATGAGACTAATTGGTACAAAATAGTACAAAAAAAGCTTATATATACATGTTAATATCAAATCAAATAATGCAAGAATTGTTTTTGTAGTTGTATTCTCACTTTAAGTTGTGATTCTTGTAGCTAAATGAATTGTGTCATTCTTTTTATAACAACCTAAAAAGGAAAATAGACATTCTACAGGACAATTTTGTGTCCTACGTGGCCCTTATATATATTATGTCATGTAGGACGTGTGTGTCTACTTGTTCAATTCTATACAAGTTTAATTATCTACTTGTACACACCCAAAATTGGAGGGTATAGATATAAGTTAAAGACAAGTAAAGGGTCTATTTATGTGTTATATGCCTAATAGCAAGAAATCCTACCCAAGACTAACTTAAGTGGATTCCTCCCAACTTTGTCCATAATGCTTCATCCAATTGATTTTAATAAGCAAATGCTGCACTCATAGCTAAGTGAAAGTGTTGGAATAAGCAAACGCATAAATTTCTTCTTTCTACTCATTTTGAAAAGTCTATAAACTCCATCACTCTCTGTTCCCTATAAATAGCAACCTTACCATCACTCCTAAATAATCACACACAAGAACAAAATTATGTTTTGGGGAGTGGTTTTGTTTTGTGTGTTGTCTCTAAGAGGAGCATTGACACAAGATGTTGGTGGTCTTATTAGTAAAGACATATTTGAGAGAATGCTATTGCATCGCAACGATGCCAACTGTAATGGCAAAGGATTCTACACTTATGATGCTTTTATAACAGCTGCAAGGTCCTTTGGTGCTTTTGGAACTACTGGAAACACCAACACTCGTAAGAAGGAAATCGCTGCATTTTTGGCTCAAACTTCTCTTGAAACTACCGGTACTATTATCTTAAATAATTATCCCTTTTCTGATTGAACATCCATTTTGTTAGATGTCAATTTTTTAAAACTTGAGGCGTGTCAATTGACATACAAATTTACTAGCTCTTTACAAAATCGATAAAGAATAACTCATTAGTATAAAGTTTTAGAAGTCGTTTTTACTAATCAACGAGGAACACTTTCTTTTGAGATGTTATTTACAACTTTTTTAACAACGTGACATCCACAACTATGTATTATTGTATATACAAGCATGAGAAAATTAACGTTATTTCCAAGTGTGAAACCAATTATTACTAATTAAATTAATCTATATATAATTAGTATGAATTATGTTGATAATTAGGGGGGTGGCCAACAGCTCCGGATGGTCCATTTTCATGGGGATATTGCTTCAAGCAAGAACGAGGTACCCCTCCAGATTACTGTGTTGCAAATCAACAGTGGCCTTGTGCTCCTGGTAAAAAATACTTCGGTCGAGGTCCTATCCAAATATCCTAGTAAGTATAATTTTTTGTACCAATTTATCTATTTTATTTTTTAAGTCACGACAATGAATTTATCTAAACCTAGTACTTCCCACACAAATAGTAGGTCTAAACTCATGATAATTTTAAAATTATATAATAAGTTCAATAAATCTTTAAAGATTGAAACTATAGATCTAAGATCCTGAATCCGCCTCTGTAAATAATCAACTCAACTATCAATTCTGTGATATGCAGCAACTACAACTATGGACCAGCAGGAAAAGCCATAGGAGTTGATTTGTTAAGAAATCCAGATGCTGTTGCAAATGATCCAGTAGTTTCATTTAAGACAGCCTTGTGGTTCTGGATGACAGCCCAACGACCAAAGCCATCGGCCCATTATGTTATTACTGGTAGATGGAGACCAACAGGAGCTGATTTGTCTGCTGGTCGCGTCTCTGGCTATGGTTTAATCACCAACATCATTAATGGAGGAATAGAATGTGGAAAAGGTTCTAATCAAAATATGGAGAATAGAATTGGGTTTTACAAGAGATATTGCCAAATTCTTGGAGTCAATCCTGGCGTCAATTTGGATTGTGCTAAACAAACGCCTTTTGGGCAGTAAAATAAACTACTACTACAAGTTATATAGTCAAATAATGTTTCACTGCTTTGTGTTTAATGTATCTTATCTTGGTGATGATTGGTGAGAAATATGTCATCGAAAATATTATATGATAAAAGAAAGTTATATTTTCAGAGGAATTTAACATATTATTTACTATGCATTTCTTTTATAATAACAAATCAATCAATGCTTATTAGATAGAGTAAATTTCAATTTATCTTTTGAATTATTAGCGACTGATACATAGAACTTGAACTCTAATTAAAATTTAGACTACAGTAACAGAACTTATGAAAAGGAAAATAGACAATAAATGGACAACATCAAGATTAATTCCACAAAGAAAGGACGAACGAGAGTTTATTTTTATTTGAGAAAATAAGCATTTTCAAAAGACCGTTTTTATAAAGATGAACTTGTTGTGCCAAAAAAAACTAATAATGTGTATATTTCCAGGGGATCTTTATACAAATAGGTTGTTGAATTCATTGTTTACTTTTTCTAGTCGATGTATATAAATTATACATTATTATATATGAATTAACATATATTATACATTTGACGACTCTCTTTAATTTAAAGAATGAGCCGCTAATTAAGTTATTTCTTCAGTTTCCACTTGGTGCGTATATAGCCAGTTAGCCACTAACATGCTTCCCAATTCAAAATCATTTTTTGTTGACAAAAGTAGTTTCTCTCTCTACTACTACTACTAATCAATTCTAATTGATCCATGTGTGATCTGTTGTACTATATATTTTGGGCTTCGAGTTTCAATCCCCGTAAGGCCCAGTGGGCCGGGGGCTGTTAAAAAAGAAAATGGGCCTTTTGCAATCCAATGGGCCTATATGGGCCAAAATGACCCGTATCTGTACTCAGCATTTTTCTTCTTTGGCATGACAGAGATCGAAATGATAAACCCTTGCAGAACCCTAATTTAGTGTACACAGAAGGAGGAACTGTTAGAGTTTGAGTAACAAGAAGACGAAGAAGCAGCTGAGAAAATGGGGAAACTGCCACCTTCCTTAAGGTCAGCTAACTTTGCTGTAAACACTCTCATCAAAACTCCATCTCCATCTCCACCTCCAACCTCAAAACCCCATTATTATCCCAAAAAATCACAATCACCCAAGAAAAAACCCACATCAAATACTGAACCCCAACTTCCATCATCTATTTTAGCATTTGATTCAACATCTCTTTCAGATGCTAAAACCCTTTTCAATTCTCTAATTTCCAATTCAAGAAACCCCACTTCAGACAATAAATTTTATAATGCAGTTCTTCAATCATTTTCCTCCAATTCAACTCTCCAAGATTCAATCTTTTTCCTTAATCACATGATCAAGGTTCACCCTCCTTTCTCCCCTGACAGGTTTACATACCATGTTCTCCTCATCCAATCTTGTAAGTCTGTTGACCTTTCTTTATCCCCTGTTCATCAGGTTCTTAATCTTATGACTACCAATGGTTTCCCTCCTAATAAGGTCTCCACAGACATTGCTGTGAGGACCCTTTGCTCTTCGGGCCACGAAGAGCAAGCCATTGAGCTGGTGAAAGAGCTTTCATCCAAAGACTCTCCGCCTGATACGTATACTTATAATTTTATTGTTAGGCATTTATGCAAGAACAGGCCTTTGAGTACTATGAATAACTTTATTAAAGAAATGAGGGAGGGTTTTGATATAAAACCTGATCTTGTTACATATACAATTATGATTGACAATGTTTGTAATAGTAAAAATCTTAGGGAGGCGACTCGATTGTTGGAGGTTTTGAGTGAGGAAGGCTACAAGCCTGATTGCTATGTTTATAATACAATCATGAAGGGTTATTGTATGTTAAGTCAAGGGGGCGAAGTGTTAGGTGTATACAAGAAAATGCAGGAGGAAGGAGTAAAGCCTGACCTTGTGACATATAATACATTGATATATGGATTGTCTAAGTCGGGAAGGGTTAAAGATGCTAAGAAGTTTTTGAATGTTATGATGGAGGAAGGCCATGTTCCAGATGCAGTCACGTATACTTCGTTAATGAATGGGATGTGTAGAGAAGCAGATCCATTAGGGGCAGTGGCTTTGTTGGAGAAAATGGAAGCACGGGGCTGTGCTCCTAATTCGTGTACATATAATACATTGCTTCATGGGTTATGTAAGGGAAGATTGTTGGATAAGGGAATGAAACTGTATGATGTTATGAAGCAGAATAGTACGAAGCTTGAAACAGGATCTTATGGAACTTTTCTGAGAGCACTCTGTCGGAATGGCAGAGTAGCAGAAGCTTATGACGTTTTTGATTATGCAATAGAGAGCAAGAGTTTGACTGATGTTGCTGCGTACACAACATTGGAGAGTACTTTGAAGTGGCTTAAGAAGGCTAGAGAGCAGGGACTTGTCATTTGATCCCCATTACTGGTATTCTGATTCATCTGAAGTGTTTTAGTTATTCATGGGCATTGTTAATCTTGCTTAGAGATTTGTCACTTCTCCAAGTGCTCCTCTATGAGCTTAAGAAGTATAATCTTCTCATCATTTGATCCTTTTTATGTACTTTTTCATGTTATGAAATACACAGGAGTGTTTGAATTTATTATACATATGGCAGGAAGTATGTGTCTGAATTAATTGTAAATATTGTTGACACCCAATTTTGACCCTCCCCAATATAAATTGATCATCGAGCTTCCTAAATTCTAAACGATTTGAAATAATTGGCTTTATAAAATTCAAAAATAGTTTGCAAGTTATTTTAAATAGTTTTGTCACTTATTTTATAAATTTTAGATGATGTACATGTTTTACATAATTATGTA
Source organism: Solanum stenotomum (assembly GCF_019186545.1). Classification (NCBI taxonomy): domain Eukaryota; kingdom Viridiplantae; phylum Streptophyta; class Magnoliopsida; order Solanales; family Solanaceae; genus Solanum; species Solanum stenotomum. The sequence goes on from NC_064293.1 coordinate 40,936,786, forward strand.
TATAATTAGTATATTTTATGATTATCCGAAAGTTGTCAAAAAAAAAAAAAATAATAAAAAAAAATAATTATTATTATTATATTTTAAATATTAGGAATGGTTATAGTTTTGATTTAATAAATTTTATGAAATTCAAAATACTTTCAAGTTATTTTTTTAAAAATAATTTTATCACTTTTTAATAATAAGTATGTATATTTTTGCAATCACGCCATTTTATAAATATTTAAAAATTATCACAAAAGATTTTACATTTTAGTTAAATATTTTATCAATTTGCTTTAAGTTATAGCTATAATTTCGAGTTAATTAGTTTTGTAATTGAATTAATCAATTTATAATTAAGTTCATTATTTTTATTTTGTTGAGATTAAGAAACTCATTAATTAATTATATTAATTCGTCTTATTTGGCTTTTTAGTCGAATCACCAATTAAACTCAATTTGGCAAACTTGTCAATTTTCATAGGCCATAATTGCAATTCTTGTGACTATTTCCTAATTTGCAAAACCTATCCACATTTTGACCCTATTTTCAGCCAAGAAACGGGCCAAATTTCACTTCATCCTTTAAGCCCACTTAGCAGCCCACCAAAAGAAACCCATTCCAAACAACAACTCAACAATTCCAATTCAATATCCCTTTTCAGCAGTCCACCAAATAACCTGCGCCCAGCCCAATTTTCAACACCAAAACCGACCCCATCCCCCTTTCCCTTCCAAGTTCCAAAGCATACAGTAGTACATACACGATTCCAGACGACCCCTGTGTCCATTTTTCTTCTTCTTCACGTGAAAATCCCGGCAGATCCGGCGAGAAATTCGCGAAATCACCCATACCTTGCAACAGTCGTCCCATCCCCTCTTTCCCGTTTCAGAAATTTCCATCACCTTTATTGTGGTCTCGAAAATAGCATAAGGGATGGAAAACTTTGTTTGAATTCTCAATGGTTTTCCCCCTCCCCAAAAAAAAGAAACGACTCTTTCTCTTCTATATATTCCCTCTTTCAATCCTTATTATGGGGGGAAGAAAAAAAAAAAAGAAAAGAAAAGCTAAGTATTGAGAGGAAGAAATAGATCTAAAACAAAAAATCTTTGAAATTGTTCTTGATCGTTTTGTCTTGTTCATTCGAGTTTTTCGGAGTCGTGTTTCGGTGGAAGAATCGCTGCCTTCCTTTGCTCGTTGTCTCAATCGCTGCTCCAAGAAAGGTGACTTCGCCTCCTCTAACATTCTATTTTTTTTTTTATGGTGTGTTGTGTTCGATACTTGATATGGAGTTTGTTATTAAGAATGTTTGGTTCCCCTGGTTTTAGGCTTTTGCTTTAGTACTGATTTCCTGTGCATTTTTTTTTTAGCAGTAGGCATGATTCAGGCATCAACGAAGTCACTTTAGTATTATATGTTAGTTGTTATATTCATTAGCTTAAATTTTGTATCTATGAAGCAAGCTAATTTGCCACTCGGTGTTGCTCGTATGTTTTAGCACTGATTTTCCTTACTTTGTTCTCATTAGTAAACCTTTTATCTTGATAGTCTTGTTGTTCAAGCTCATAAAAATAATTAGGAGGTCATGGGATTTTACTTCAACAATTACTAAAGTAGTTTCATTATTGTTGTTATTTCTGCATATGTTTCCCAGTGAGCTTAGGAATATGTTTTGTTTCTCTTGATTGCTTTTCTTTTCTTCACTTGTCCAACTTAAGTGAACTTGTTTTCTTCTCTGTTTTGAACATGTCCAGTTGCAGCTTTATGTTATTCATAATTTGCTATCTTTTCTCTTTATTTTACACTATTTAAGTCCTTATACTGCTACTAATTCGAATTTAAGATAGATTATGTAGCCATCCTTTTGTATACGTGTCCGTCTTTTAATATATTTACTTGCAATCTGAGCTTGTTGTTGCCTACAATATTATTAAAAAGAGTACTAATTAAAATTACTATGTCCATTTGCTCCATTATCTTGTGAAATCTCATCTTCTCCATACTAATTCTTATCATATGTTGTGCATGAACGAACCTCCTCGCATGAGTCCATTGGGACTCCGTCTCCTATCGCATATCTCCTAAGTTGGGCCAAGCCCAAAATCCTCTCGAGTCTGTCTCGTTATGAAAGCTGAAGTGCAGGGCTGGAGACTAATGTATAGCTGCCCGGAAGTCCAAAAAACAGGCTGTATACACGTTGTTTACAGAGGAATATGCGAAATATACAATGCTATACAGGTCAAAACGTGGGAACACAGGGCTGGAGTGAAATAGAGGTGTTTGGAAGCAAAAAATACAGGAAACGGGGCTGATATGCAAGCTGTATACACTGATATACAGCTTGTGTATACAAAAACGGGTTTTGTTTAAACCCCAAAAAAGTAGCGAATTTGGCCCAAGAAAGGCCCAAATTCAATTTTCTCCTTACGCTTTAATTATTTAATTGCGATTACTTATTATTTGTTGTTTAACTCTAACTTTAGAAAATTTTAATTTAGTTGAATTCCCCAAAAGATGAACCATATTCCTTATGTTAGTTTATTTTAATGTAATTAATTTTATCAACTCTTATACTTATTCAAATACTTTTAGTCAAAACTTTCCACTTATCTTTAATTAGATTAAAATGATTTCTTGGTTTATCTACTAAGTCGGCTCGAATTGTTATTTCTAAAAAGTGATGTAAATAAATTTTAATTAATCTAATTTTGTTAAAATCCTAATTGACCGAGTTGTTTCAATTAAGNAAAATGCAGGAGGAAGGAGTAAAGCCTGACCTTGTGACATATAATACATTGATATATGGATTGTCTAAGTCGGGAAGGGTTAAAGATGCTAAGAAGTTTTTGAATGTTATGATGGAGGAAGGCCATGTTCCAGATGCAGTCACGTATACTTCGTTAATGAATGGGATGTGTAGAGAAGCAGATCCATTAGGGGCAGTGGCTTTGTTGGAGAAAATGGAAGCACGGGGCTGTGCTCCTAATTCGTGTACATATAATACATTGCTTCATGGGTTATGTAAGGGAAGATTGTTGGATAAGGGAATGAAACTGTATGATGTTATGAAGCAGAATAGTACGAAGCTTGAAACAGGATCTTATGGAACTTTTCTCAGAGCACTCTGTCGGAATGGCAGAGTAGCAGAAGCTTATGACGTTTTTGATTATGCAATAGAGAGCAAGAGTTTGACTGATGTTGCTGCGTACACAACATTGGAGAGTACTTTGAAGTGGCTTAAGAAGGCTAGAGAGCAGGGACTTGTCATTTGATCCCCATTGCTGGTATTCTGATTCATCTGAAGTGTTTTAGTTATTCATGGGCATTGTTAATCTTGCTTAGAGATTTGTCACTTCTCCAAGTGCTCCTCTATGAACTTAAGAAGTATAATCTTCTCATCATTTGATCCTTTTTATGTACTTTTTCATGTCATGAAATACACAGGAGTGTTTGAATTTATTATACATTTGGCAGGAAGTATGTGTCTGAATTAATTGTAAATATAACAGGAGTTCTCAAGCTAGAAGAGTATGGAACATTAACTATTTTCCAATCATTTAGAAAATTAACACTAAATTTCTCGTTGTATACAATACACCCTGCTGAGCTGGAACCTTTATTTGCATAAGATTGGATATGTATAAAGTCATCTTAGTGTCTTGAATTGTTTAGCACTTTACCCATTTTACATATGATATGATGGTGGTGTTTGGGCCTGCTTCCCCGCAACTCGACTATTTCATTCATTGGGTACCTGCTAAATCCCACTAGCATATGTACCGGTAATGAGATTTGAACTGGTCTCAATATTCTCCCCCACTTCCTACACTACTAAAGTCACACCCTTGGGTGCTTTTTTAATGTTTTATCCTTGCTGCCATGAAAGATGAAAAAGTCAAACTTCAATATGATAGGAGGAAAACAGGTTTATTTTCCATTTATTATTTAAAATGTAGTTGTGTAATCAAGACTATTATGTTCCTACGGATCTGTCTATGTTATTACTCATGGTAGTTTGGGTCCTAAAATTTCTCAACTCTGAAGAAAGTACTTTTGACCTTTCTGTTCTCTCTTTTACTTGAAGTATCAGTGGAACAAGTGTAGAACACTCAATTGAACGAATGACTTGGGAGCGTTTAAAAACATTTACTAACTATACCTTGTCTAGTTGTGCGCTTATTTGGAATCTTTGAACTGAACATAGGTATAGCACCTAAAGATGTCTAATGAGGTCAATAACTGGCCTTTCAGGGAGCTGATTCATTACGCTAAGAGTTGGAATGGCAGGAAGTGATCCCAAGAGGTCGACTTCCATTTTAAGGCACAAGTCCGACTTGAAACTTTATTGAACTTTCTCCTAAATTTAAAAACCATCCTGTTATTGTGTATGTGTTATCAGAGATTGGAAGCACTTCACCATTAACTGAAGAAGGTTCCGTATATGCATGCAGCTGATGGCTAACTGGGCTGGTTAGAACGGTGCGGACCACAAGAAACAGGGTACATCATCCTGTATTGCTCCATTTCATGAACTTCGGCTTATGATTCTGTCACATGTTGATGTCCCTTGTTTTCATGGGATCTGCAAACAAGAAATCTTCTTGATTGTCTCTTGGTTTGTTTGCAGAGCAATGATTTTTTTAATTCAAAATGGCAATATGCATATACATGGTCATGGATAAGGTTCTATGCTCTGTATTTTCTGACACTGAAAATAACATGTTCTCTTTATTATCCTTAGGTTTCAGTGTACCAATTGGGTGTCTTGGTTCATCATCTTTATTTCTTATGATAATAAGGCAAATTTATGACAAAAATATAATATAGTTCATTTGTTCTGAACCACACTAACTCTAAGTAACCCTTGTTTGTTGTATGTCTAATGAGGTAAAAAGAGCTTTGAAAACTGAAGTTGTGATTGAATTAATGGCAAATGGTTCGTTCACTCAAGAAGCATGGAGTATATTATATTTTCCTCTGTTCCATTAGTCACCCAACAAATCGCCGCCCTCCTCCTTACCAAATCTTTATTTGTTCCTATGTAAATATAATCTTTAAACACAACCTCAGCACAGTTTCCAAGATACCATAATTTTCTATAACCTAAACTTATCCTTTGTCTACCCATTCCAAACAAATATACTAATTTTGACCAACATGGGTTTTGGTATCCCTCTATCCTTAATCAGATGTTTTAGGTTCGAGCCTTGAGTAATGAGTATGAAGGAAATCATGTTGGGAGTTTGCAATGCGTGATCCGGATTTAGTCGGAGATTCCAATGTGGGCACCGAACACCAAGTGGGAAACCAAATATATATATATACAAAAATGTTATCCAGCTATATGATTCTTGTTCACCAAAAACCCTATACCTAGCTAGCTCTTGATCAATGCAACCGGTAACTAGGGCTGTTTAAGTGTTAACCAATAGAAATTTTCCAGATGCATGTAATGTCCAGAAACATGTACAATTCCCCATGTATGTTTTAAAAAAAACTTTAATTCAACTATACGATTAAAATCTAAAAAAAGGGAATCTTGCAGAAAATTGTTGGAGAAAAACAAGGCATAGTACAGCTCTAGAGCACTCTCTATACTCAATGATTGAATTTAGAATTCATCCAATTAAGTAATGATTGTCAAAACGTTGCAAATTCTGAGGCCATAGAACGCAAGGAATAAAAAAGTATACTCTAACAAATTGCATATTGTTGGTTAATGACGTAACAAGATTACTAAAATAAATAAATTATTGCCTAGGTTAATAGCTGTCACATCAAATTAATTCCAGGAAAAAAGGTCATGTACCTATAAATAAACTCTTGAATCATTTATTTTGTTACATAAAAAAAAACAAGTGAGTCTTTCTTCCAAAACAAATAAAAAACCATGGCAATCTCATATAAATCTAAAAGTCTATTATTCCCTGTTAGATCTATTAGCTTGCCTACAAGATTACATCCTAATGGCCTAAAAATTGAAGATGAATTAAACAGGCTGAAAAACTCCGAAACGTCGTCATCGCATAGTGCAGATACAATTCAAGCTGGTATTGTTGGGCTTGTAGAATTATACAATTCATTTCAGGACCTAATTCAGTGTCCAAGCACACAAAAAGCTCTTATCCAACATCAAAATGGGAGTTTTGTAGAAGAGGCAATAGAAGGATCACTTGAGTTACTTGACTCATGTGCTACAATTAGAAATTTATTTTGTACTATTAAGGAACAAGTACGACATCTTCAATCAGCGTTACGACGAAAAGGTGGAAATTCAAGCATCGAAAGAGACATTGGAAATTATTTTACCTTAAGGAAGAAAATGAAAAAGGAGATTGGAAAAAACTTGAGGAAATTGAAACATATGGAGAACAGAGTTGGATCTTCTCTGTTTTTGGACATTGAACAACACTTTAGAGAAGTAACAGGAATAAGTATATCAGTTTTTAAAGCTCTTTTGGTATTTTTGTGCTACCAAGATACAAAATTTAAGCCTAGAGGATGGTCGATGATTTCGAAATTGATGATCACAAAATCAGGTTCTTGTCAAAGTAGACAATTTTTTAATGAAATGGGGAATGTTGATATAGCTCTTGGCGATCTTCGCGAAGAGATTAAGAGGAATGATGGTAAAGTTGATGTCAATATTGCACGAAGGAGATTAGAGATGCTTGATGAAAGTATAAAGGGATTTGAAGCTGGATTAGAAAGCTTGTATAAGCAATTGATCCAAACTAGAGTTTCATTTCTTAATGTTCTTGCACTTTAAGAACACATATTCTTTCTTGTACATATAAAAGAGTTTACCTATAGGTTATACACAAATTTTGTTATAGTGAAGATGAATAGTTGAGAAAAAGTTATAATTAAATCTTAACTTTGAGATACATCTTCTTGTTTTGTGTTTTATCTTTTTACCGTAACAAGTCTAAACTAATTAGTTTACTACTTCTTCTGTCTCAAATTATATGCCGCGATTCTCTTTTACATGACTAATTGTATATATGACGATTCCCAATTCAAGTTAGGACTATCCAAGCATGAATTGGTCACGGGCTAGTAATGATTTGTAGTCATCTCAGATGTATACCCAATCTATAACACAAATTATATAGTGTTTATACATTTCTAACTTCTATTTTATTTTATTTTAAAAATTCTTTTTAATTCTATTTATTTTTAAAAATCTGAAAAATAAAACTATATGGGGCTAACTTTCTATGGCTACGCCTCCATCTTTTAAAACACTTGATTAATGACAATCTTAGTTATATGATAACCCAATGATTAGAAAGATGATCTGAAAAAGGGGTTTAGGTTTTATATATCTTAAACTAGTACTAATAATAATTTATATGATGTTCCAGGATCCATGAATTTGAAAGTACTAATAATAATTGTCATCGATTCCTGCTGTAAAGCAAATAAATTGTGTACTGATTATTGGAATAATTAGATAGATATTTAGCCAGCAGTGCTTCAGATTTGGTTAATGTATAATCAAAATACAATGAATTAAGCTCAAATAATTATCAATAAATTAAACCACATGCATGAATTGCGTTGGTTGTTTTAATAATTTGTAACCATTTGAGTAGAATCCTTAATTATTATTTTGACCTGCTAAAGGACAATGTCTTGTACGATTATGTGAGATTGAATTGCCATAGACAAAACTGTAGAAGACAAGATCTTTTTTGTTTAATTATTTTCTAGTCTTCTGGAGAATACAATTAGCAATGTACTTAATTAGTACAAGACTAATTTATGAAAAAACACATGATAATGACGATCACATGGGAACAAGATGATCATTGTTGATAAAACATGTTCAATTATTTCAGCTTCTCTTGTCCAAATTAAGGTTCATGGATTTACGATGAATGCTGCATCATTAGTCTTAATTATATGAATTTATCTAGGAGGAATAATTGATTGGAGGGACAAGAAAATGATTACACAATTTAGTGTGATCAATCCTAACATTGAACCTGATCATATGTACAAAATCGTATCTTTGTAAATCCACTTCCATCAGCCAGGTGGGTTGTTAGATAAAAACGTACGTATTTCATTTCATTGACATCTGAAATAGATCTAAACGGTTGTAATATGGTGTTCATCTTGAGTATCCTTCATCCACTAGGGATGAGAGATTTTGTTTCCTTATATGGACTATGATAATCGTCATCCTATGAGCTAGCTTTTGAGTTAAGTTAGACTGAAAGATTCATTTCTTATATTTTATAATGACAATTAATGGAGGGTCGGAGGCACCTTATGGCTTTGTCAAAAATAAATTCATTCACTTTATAGACACATAAAAAAAGTAGTAGTATAAAATATAAAAAGAGAAAATGGAGTATATCTCCATCCCTTAGGACAGTAATGAGAATAAGCAGAATTTTTCAGTGATGGATCTGATCTTTCTGAAATAAATTAGGCCGATCATGAAATAGGAATTTAAATTAATGTAGTGTGTCACCTGAAGCAGCTACACCTTTCTGTCATCACATGCTAAAATATTATGAGTGGCAGTGGATTTGTCATAAGTGTATCTTTCCGCAGAAAATGGGCCTAATAAAAATTATTGTCCTTTGTTTGATGTTGCCTATTCAAAATCTAGCACTGTTTAAAACCTGCCCCCATTGAAATTCTTACCATGCTAATTAAAATCATTCAATTCTTTGAATTTGTTCTCAGTATATTATTGCTACGTACTATAGCAAAAATGATTACCCAGCTATAGATTTTGAAACTTCACTTCACAAAAAAAAAACTTAACCACTTACTAGAATATGTCTCTCTTGGACTTTAGAATAGGAAATTTGGTCATTGATGATTAGGCAGCAAAAAAGGCTTTAATGTTATTTGAGAATATTATTATTTATTGAAAGTTGTGGTCAGCTATAGCATGGGAGCGCCATCTCCGAATGGATCATGCAGTGCTCGATCTAAATTTAGTCGGGGCTCCAATATGAGCTTCGGATTCCGGGTGGGAAACCAAAAAAAAAATTAGTGTGATATTTTTTCCTGCAATTGTACGTATATACCATGAGTTGAATGACGTTGCCTTGCATCATGTAATTAACCTAATAAAGATATGCATGGTTACAAATGGATTCGTAGAATGCATAGCGGATATGGTCAATTTTTTTCGTCATACTTGTTGTTTGTCAGAGTTGGCACATTGGTTTCTCCAGATGTATCTAATAAAATCGACGGTCTTCAATAGTTCCAAGAGAATGGTGTTGTATGTATGTCGTCCTCTCTTTAATCAACTTGACAATTATAAGTAATGTAAATTTTCACTTCTACTTCTTGGTATCCCATTTGTTTGAGCCCATTTTTTATGATCCATAATTCTGCTGTGAGAGGGTTTTGGGGTAGGTTTCATCTTACCTGAATAATCTAGCAACTATATATTTTTCATGATCATAAAAAATCCCTTTAACAATTCCATATTTTCAGATTATATTGTTACTTGACACTACCATCCATGTTCTTCCTTCACAACTAGTTTGACTTTATTTGGAATTACAAGCTTCAGTTGAAACTAATTCAACAATTTTCCTAACATAATTATAATTAGTAAAATTTGTTTACATGTAAGCTCGATAGGTAAACACTTCGTTTCAATTAAACCAGGTAACCAACGGCTTGGCAATAGTAACTTCAATAAAGTTATTTCACATATGTGATGAAATTTCTCAAACAAAGACAAATTATCAAAAAGTCATGAATTTTTATTCCAACTACTGTAGATTTTCATTTTCCTCTGACTAATTTGTTTTATGCCATTAAGAAGTATAATGAATAATTAACACTTAATCAATATACAACTATTTAGGTGTAAAACCGTTCTTAATTAATTCTTTGTACAAAAGAATTATGCCATGTACGATCATCATCTGACACTGGAAAGTCAACATAATTAAATTAAAAATGTCTTCTTTATTATGTTATGTTCTATTTTATTAACGTGCTTTCCGACCTTTCTGCCAAAAAAATAAAATAGCATAATTAAATTATAAAAATCACATGATAATGACAGACATCAAGACAAAGAATGTTTACGGTTGATTAAACATCACCTAATTGGTTTTCGATTCCTGTCTAATGATGTTTAATTAACAGTTTAAAGGTACCTTTATGACAAAATTAAACTTTCATAAATTCTAAACATCGAACAATAAAATTTGGACGATTTGAAAAGCAAAATCAAACAATGAAGACGAAAAATACCTCAGATTCCGCTATTCGCAGCACCAGTTTTTCTCCCAAGTCTAAAATGGTTCTCCGATTTTTTGGAGAAAAAAAGAAATTAAAGCTAAAGATTTTTATGGTTCATTATGTCCAAACATAAAAAGGAAATAAAAGTAAGCTAATTTTTTTAAGGAATAGATGGGGTTATGACCCTCGCAATCTAGTGAAGAAATTAGAGGGGCTGAGATAACTCCCACAATTAATATATTTTTGCCCCCGTAATTTAACCTCCGCAAAATTAGCTTTTTTTTGTAGTGGGTTTAGACTAACATTGATTTTAATTACTGATATATTGATCAATGGCTTCAGGATCGTAGTTGAATTATTAAGAGTGTAGTTTTACAATAATCATCTAGCTCTAGCTAATAATCAGAATCAGATTAGGTCTTAATTAACCAACGAATTAATAAAGTATTCAATGCATGAATAGTAAGATAATATACACAACTTTTAAAACCAAAATGGAAGGGTATGACTTATGAGCATTCATTTTGATATAACACAAAGTAAGTATTGTCTAGCGTTCTTGACGATCACAAGGAGTTCCATATTATCCTACAACTCTAGAGACTAACCCTTCGAGGTGGCCAGTGGAACCCTTCGAAGTGGGCTAGTTGTTTGGGCTTGAGACTTTCATGTTGGAGGCGAAAACAAGAGGTTTGCTTTCAGGGTCGAGCTCGTTGCACCGTGCTTACCTAGTGCGGGTTACCTCTCTTGTGTGATGAGTTATTGCATAGAAGCGAGGGTTTTACTCTGCACCCAAAGAGTAGCGACTGCAATTTTCCTTGTTATAAAAAAAAAAGAAAACCTCTAGAGACTACAATGATTTTGAAAGATGGTATTCAAAGAACACAAAATCCAGTAATTCATTTTTTGTAATTTTCTTGGTGAAATTAAGAGTTTTGTATTTTTCTGGGTGAAATTAAGAGTTTACTAATTGGGATATGTTTAGGTTTGCTTTTTTTTTTTTTTGTGTATCCAGCAAGAATGATAAGCCAGCTAGTGATGTTGAAACTTGTAGAATTGTAGTAGGAATAACTACTAAAAGATGCCATTTTACTAATTTCAACTCTTAGGCAGTGAGGCTGGTAGCACATAATGATTGGGGCGGTAACAATATAACTATTAGGAGAAAGGGACTAGAGCCTAATGTAACCTATTTTAGAGCAAACAAATAAAACAATTCTACACTGCCGGCTGTTGGCTACTACACCAATAAACATCACCTACAATAATTGAAAAAAATAAAAAACATACACAATTCCACTAAGTTATAAGTAAAGGCAAGAATGATCATTCTCTAGCAATCACTTGATAACTAATCTTCCAACAATATCAGCTAATAGTAAGACATAGAGATGGCTAATTCAAGTCATGTTAGGTCGATTAGCTTTCCATCTCGTTCACAGCCAGAGTATCTCAGAGTTGAGATTGAGCTAAACAGGCTCAAAACATGGGAATCAACATCAATTTCTTCAACAACAACCCCTTTTAGTTTAAACACTATTCAACAAGGCCTTGTAGGGCTAGCAGAGTTGTATAATTGTGTTCAAGACCTTCTAGAGTCCCCGATGATTCAATAAGCTCTCCTCAAACATCAAATGGGACGATTAGCAGAGGAAGCCCTTGTTAGGGTTTTGCCCTGATTTTCTTACCTTATTTGAAATTTACTTTTTCTTAAAAGAAAAGACAACATTAACATAAATGTTTTTACTTTTCCGGAAAGGAAATATAATATTCTTTCATATTTTGTTTATTCTCTCCTTTTAGGACTTTTTTTCTAGTAAGAAAAGGTTTTAGGACTCTATAAATATAGGTTTGTTTCTTCTAACACAAAAACAATAATATCCACAATGTAGTCGTTTAAGAGTCTTGTTTATGGGGAGATTTATTCTCTCTAAAGTTTCAATGTTTTTCTTTATATTAGTTTTGATATAATAATATTTTGATTTTTAGTATAAGTTTTTTGTCATCTAATTTATCAATCATATTATTTGCAATTGTAAGCTTCCCCATAACGCCCTAATCACCCCTTCAGAACCCAACAAGTGGTATCAGAGCACATGGTTCAATGATCCAATGGTTCAATAACCCAGGTTCATCGAGGTTGAAGATAGGCTCAAGATGGTTTCAAATCTATTTGTAATCAACGTGATGATAATGAAGACTTTTGTGTTACTACATGTGGAGAAAATTTTCAAATATATTTTCAACAATATCATGTTGCTCCATCCTTTAAAACAAAATCAATTTTCAACTCATGCTTATTTTATAGCATGGGCTCCAACTTTCAACCCCTGCAAACTTTAATGCTCGGACTCCACTTTTAACTCATGTATCTTTACTTTTAACGCATGAGCTCCACTTTTAACTCATGCATCTTACTTTTAACGCATGAGCTCCACTTTCAACTCATGCATATTACTTTTAACACATAAGCTCCACTTTCAACCCTGTTCATCACTTTTAACACAGGGCTCCAATTTTTAACTCATATAAATTTTTAAATCATGGTAAGCAGCAGTGATACATGAAAATTTGTGAAGAACAAGATTATCAAGCATATGAAGATGGCGAATCAAGTTTTGTCAAGAAAACCCAGCCAAAAGGGGAGATTTGTTACGGTTTTACCCTGATTTTCTTACCTTATTTGAAATTTATTTTTTCTTAAAAGAAAAGACAAAACATTAACATAAATGTTTTTACTTTTCCTGAAAGGAAAATATAATATTCTTTCATATTTGGTTTATTCTCTCCTTTTAAGACTCTTTTTCTAGTAAGAAAAGGTTTTATGACTCTATAAATATAGGTTTGTTTCTTCTAACACAAAAACAATAATATCCACAATGTAGTCGAGTCTTGTTTATGGGGAGATTTATTCTCTTTAAAGTTTCAATGTTTTTCTTTATATTAGTTTTCATATAATAATATTAGTTTTTAGTATAAGTTTTTGTCATCTAATTTATCAATCATATTATTTGCAATTGTAAGCTTCCGCATGACGCCTTAATCACCCCTTCAGAACCCAACAGTCCTTGAGGCCTCTGTTGGATTAATTGACTCGTGTAGTACGACGAGGGAACTAGTCTTGATGATGAAAGAACAAGTGCAAGATCTTCAATCAGCATTGAGGAGAAAAGTAGGAGATTCAAGCCTACATATATAGTTGCTTCAATGCCTAAATAAGTTTAAGAAAAAAAAGTGAAAAAGGATATAGCCAAGAGCCTCAAAGTACTAAAACAAGTAGAAAACAAGATAGAATCATTTACTCAACTTGATTTAGATCAATCTTTATCTAAGCTATTTGCAGTACTAAGACAAGTATCAATCTTGACCATCTCAGTCCAATGTTCCCAACTTTATTTCTTGTCTTCGCCAGCTTCAAAGGCAAAGAAAAACGGGTGGTCATTGATTTAAAAAATGCTTGTTACAAAATCAATGACTTATAAGGGAGTTGAAAAGACAATCAATGAGGTTGAATGCGTAGATTTTGCTCTTTGTTCTTACCTTCACAGCAGTAATTTCAATGTTGGATGTATCGATGATTCAGAGAAAATTGCAGATACTAAATACTGGCCTTCAAGCTATTGAGGCTGGCACGGAATGCTTATCAAGGCTATTAATCAGAAACAAAGTTTGCCTTCTTAACATCCTTACTCATTAGAAGATATTGTACATTAGTATAATATTCAAGGCATACATTTTTATAAGCATATGCCTATTCGGCTATTCTTGAACACCAATTTTTGTAATATTTGGAACTGAAATATGCAATGCCAAAGTTCAATCATTCCTCTTTACTAGTTTGTTTATTTTGCATTCGATTAATATTTACTATATGACGAGACAAATGATAATGAGACCAATTCTTGCTGAACTATGTTTTTTCATTACTACAAGGCTAATTTTTCTTAACTGCTTCCCAATATTGAGGCCTAGAAATGTGTCTTACCCTTCAACCAAGATTAACAAATGTCGAGCACTGAATGTATTTCAAGATCTATAAATACCAAAGTTTTCCTAAAACAAAACATCAACAAGCAATTCATAATTTCTTCAACAATTAGTTTGATTTCTCAGTCTGTAACACTACTTTCTCAATTTCTATTCCAAAATCATGGATAACTCCCAGAACTTGAGCTACCAAGCTGGCCAAGCCAAGGGCCAAGCTCAGGTAATTTACATGCTATTACTTGCACATTCAATCTTCCTTTATATAACATGCTCGAAGATCATTGATGGAACCAGAAATTCTAATAAATGGATTTGGAAAAAAAATGCAAGAATAACAAATCGAGGGAATGCAACAATTTATTATGTATTTATAAACAAAACTATTTTTCACTTATCAACATATGATTTTAAAACAAATAGAATCTATTCTATTCAGATTATTATGTAGTTCTGCCTTTGATAACGTGCGATATATGTTGTTATATTTACATCAGGAAAAAGGTAACCAGATGATGGACAGGGCCGCCAATGCTGCACAATCTGCCAGGGAAACAATCCAGGAGGTAATTTGGTCGTTGATATATACACACACACACACTTTTTGCTGATTCATTAGACAAAAAAATAATGTGTTATATTTGGTTTATAGGCGGGGCAGCAAATGCAGACCAAGGCACAAGAAGCGACTAATGCAGTTAAAAATGCCACTGGCTTAAACAAATAAACTCCTATTTTCAACTAAATGGGTTGTTTTTCTTTCCCCCTTTCAAAAGTATGAAGTTTCTTTGTTTTTTACTTTTTCTCAAATTAGGGAAGCAGCTTATGTTGCTTAGTATTGAGTATTGTTGAGAATTTTCTTGTTTCTGAATTAAAGAAGAAGCTGTGTATAGGTTGCATTGTCACAGCTCTCTTTATTTTTGTTTCACTCTAATAATATTACTATTCTTTGGTTCTATGTAATTTTTTTTGTCTAACAACTTTATAGCTCATCAGGTCAATTTTACCGATTCTTTGGAAATCAGATCACGAGATTAATTTAAATATCTACAATTAAAAGTTAATAAAAAATACCAAAATAGGGAAAGAATACATACCAAACTATAAATCAGAATTCAGTTAATTATTAGTTTAGAGCTGGTTCTTGATTAAGTATTTGGAGTTAATTGGGTACTTAATACTGAAGAATTCAGAGTGAAAAGAAAAATCACGCTTCTGTTTACGTTAACTGAACAAAAAACTGCTAATTAAATTGAAGTGTTTATATTCTAAAAAATTTCAGTTAATTATTAGTTTAGAGCTGGTTCTTAAAGAGTATGTCAAGTCAATAGTGGACAACTACGGTTGGACAAAGGGAGTACTTTAAAGAAAATACAAGAAATCATTTGTGTTTGATCAATAAATTTAAAAATATTTTGAGCAGCAATTAGTGTGACCAAACTTTTTAAAAATGCTTTTAAATGTAAACGTTTTTTCTACGAGTAACACTTATTTTCTTCAAAAGTTTGGTCAAATACTTTACTTTTTCAAAATAAACACTTTTGGCCTCCCAAAAACTTAGTCAAACAGACTAAATATATGATTAACACTAATTTCTAGAGCACGAAAAATTGAAAGAAACACATGATAACCAAAAGGATAAAGTTACAATTAATTTGAGACATATATGCTAATTAATGTATGTTCCCCCATTCCCTTTACCCCAGTTGGTCTTGTCCTATTCTTCTCAATTAATTAACTTAATTCTCGACTAATTCACTCACATGGCTGATGGCACCGTCCAAGAAAACTGAGATTATATTGCAAGCACTAATTGCAAATTAATCCTACGTACTCTTTAGCCCAACATTTTGTTTTGCATTTGTTAAGTGGTGTGCTCTCCTAATTCAATATATTATATAAAATAAACTAATGTTTATATTATTCTCTCTAATGTGGCTTCATGAAATAGGTTAAGTTTTGTTTTATTATTCTAATGTGGCTTTATGATATAGGTTAACTTAACTTTCAAAGGAACTTGTGATTCAAGTAGAGAAAAAAAACGATTAGGATTGATGATGTAACCCTTATTTCCGAAAATGATTAAAAAACTGAATTGTTGAGATAATTGGTGAAAAATGTTATTCCGGCATCAAGTAAGCAGTATTTCAAGTGAAAATGCGACTAAAAAAATGAATTGTTGAGTCAATTGGTTTTGAAGTATTGTGAGAGAAAAATGTCAGAAGTGGGATTTGAACCCACGCCCTCTTACGAAGACCAGAACTTGAGTCTGGCGCCTTAGACCACTCGGCCATCCTGACTTATATGATAATTCATTGATACTAATCAATGACCTAAAATAGAATAAAACAAAATAAATTACGACAGTGAAAAATGAACAGGAACCAGAAAATAATAATAATAATAAGCCAATTACGTAAGAATGTTGAATACTGAAATTTTAGTAGGAGAATCGACTTGAACATATACTCAAATTCATAATGTATCCTACTAGCTAGTAAAACTTTAGTTATTGTATGATCAAATCAAAGCCCATCTTTCATGTGATGTTTCAATATAATGTCCGTTGTGTCACCCTTACCACCAAAGGCCCATGCCCTATGTATTGAAGTTAACTAAAAGCCAACATTACTCAATACGTAATTAAGTACTATACATTATAAGTAATAGGAATATGTATGAAAACGGATGAGCGAGCAGCCTTGTTGGAAAGAGTTGAATAATTACCTCAAACACATTGTTTTTACTATATAATTAAATTGATCAAACAAAATTCATATAAAACTTTAAAACATTTAATTTTGAGTTTTCCTAATTATAATAGGAAATAGACAAAAATAAAATAAAAAAATTGTGGCTCCACCATCCCCAATACCCACACTAGACATTCGTGAATGGTCAATTTTTCACCTCTTTAACATTAAATTCCGATCCCATGCATGTATAACATGAGTACATGCTGCTGTGTACTTGTGTTTTGGTTATAAGTTCTTTGAATAGATATCAATTTTACTTATATATATATACTGCTTCATTCTTGCATCACACAGATTCAACTCATTCGACATTTTTATATCATATATATGTTTAATGTTTTTGTCTGTTCATGCTCATAGTCATACCTAGCTAACAATTCTCTATGCATTGCATTTCCTCATGGTGATAGGAGAAAACTATATATTTAACTTGTTCTATTCCATCTCTTTTATTTAATTTCCTTGGTACCCTATGATATTTTTTGTTTATTATTATTATTTACAATAGTTTATTAGTTTCTGCTTGTTTTTATTATTTTACCAAATGCCTTTTTCTGTTTAAATTTTATCTATTTTTCGTTCCGAATAATTTATCTTTTCCAAAGGACGGGTGCAGTGAAGAATAATATGAGTAATTGATGGGTAAAATTAGGAAAAAAAATTAGCAAGAAAATAAGTAAACCTCGGATCAAACTGAAGCTCAACTTGGGATGAAACGTATAGTATAGAATAATATAAAATATCTACTTCGAAATGTTTTCAAGAAAACCAAAATAATTAGGCATAAAATGACACATTTTGTCCTTCAAATTAGTCCATCTTTAATTTGTTTTCCTTTCATCAATCGGACTTATGCCTAGTGTAATATACCTTCTTTAAAAATTGAAGCCACGTCCAAATATAACTTATAAAATATTATATAAACCTATGCGTCATGAAAATACTATTTAAAAATCAGCACAAAATAGAGGCAAAACTGCAAATGGTCACAATTAGGAGCTTAGCACCTCAGCTTGACTTCCCCCATTTTTGATATCCAATTCAGTGGCAGAGACAAAAATTTCATGAAAGATGTCTAAGAATTGCATAGGTAAAAAAGGAAAATTAATGAATCGGTGCTATATATAAAATTTTGTAAATCAAATTATGTAACATAAATAATATACCAAAAATTTTAAAATCAAACTATATAATATTTAGCTTGGATGTTCATGTTTATTTAATATGAAGTGAACAAACAAAAAAAAAGAAAAAAGAAAATTCAGTTTAAAATGAAATCACATTTATACTTAAAGATTTCACCAAGAAATTGAAAATAAAGAGTAGAATCAAAAGAGATTTTTTAAAAGAAATTTTATAAAAAGCTTTTTTCACTTTTAATAGTTTTATAGAAAAAAAAAGAAATAAGATTTTCTGATAAACTTTAAATTAAATAATTAATTTTAAATTTTATTTAAAAATTTAATGAAAAGAAAAAAAATCAAAAGTCAAATTAATTAAAAAGTTAATTGGCTACTAAACATTTTTTTCCTTAAAATTTTAAGTTGTAGGTCTCATAATTAAGATTATTTTAATAGATAATATTAGTATTGCATTATTGAAAAAATAACAGATTTATTAATTAATAGCTTTTTTGAAAATGTAAAAATAAAATGTAGGTGTGGGGAATCGAGCTCACATGGAGGTTGTTAGCCTAGCTTTGGCTGAACACCAGATTCTAACAAGCTAAGAACGTTTGTTGTTTTAAGGGTGTTCAAAATATCTTATTTAATTATTAAAATATCATTTAACTTATATATATGATGTAATTTTTAGACGGAGGGTGTCCAAATAGTGTAGCTACGCCCCATGGTCGTCATATTTGTTTCACACTCAAACAATTAATACCCTAGTAATTTGCATCAAATATGTTAGTTAGCTAATCATTTGTTGAGACAGGAAATGTGCCTGTATATTAGATTGATCTGCGTGCTTAATCTCAGTAATTACAAGCTAGGCAATATATTCACAATCCAATATCCATTAACCATTTTTATGTTTCATTGTGCAAATGGAAAAAATAATTATTTCTTTTCAAAGTGAAAAAATGATATTTGAAAATTGATCCGAAATTAAACTCTGATAAAAAGTGAAAAAAAATTCATTGCCAAATATCCTTTAGTTTATTTCTTGCAATTATATTGACATCCTTCAAATTAAAATAATCACGAACGGATTATAAAATAAGCTCATATGTATGTCGTGGCTAAACCTATGCAATTCTCTATGATAATGGATTAGAGTTCATTAAGTTTAAACAATTAATGTAAAAGAGGAAGGTAACCAATAATTCATACGTGTTCCAAATATATTATTATATACACCTCGCCAAAGTTACAACAATCGTGTTTCTAGAAAATTCCTTAAGATTTTCTTTTTTTAGTAAAAAAGTAGTATGAAAATCTGCCACAAAAGATGTTCATGTCAATTTAATAACGACGCTTTGCTGTTTCCACTTGACAAAACTATGACTCCTCCAATCAACACAGCATTAAGAAGCCACGTATATGCTGAGGCATCTTTCTTCATCACTCACAAGCAATAAGGTAACGCAAAGTGGCAACTCAATTGAAGACAAGAAAGAGCAATGATTAAAGGTTTGTTTACGGGAAGCACAACAAGGGACTGCCCATTCTCTTTTGGCAAAGACTACTCTGTTTCTTGTCGCTTTCTAATACAATTTTGGTATAAATAGGATTCAGTTTTGATCATCCCCAAACTCAAAAAGTAAAAGGAAAGGAACAAAGAGAGAAAAAGATGGCAACCTTTTCATCAAAATCCAATAAAAGATCCATCAGTTTGCCAAGCAGATCACATCCAGCTACTCAGAATGTTGAAGAGGAGCTAAACAAGCTTAAAACTTGGGAATTCTCTGCTTCACCAACTGCAAAAGCTGTTTATAATGGTCTAGTTGGTTTTGGGGAGGTACATAAGTGTATGGGTGATCTTTTAAAACTGACCTCGACTCTTCAAGCACTTTCTCAGTGCCAAAATAAGAAATGGGTCGATGAAATCTTGGATAAATCTGTCAGATTTCTTGATATTTGTGGCACAACAAGGGAGCTCGTGTCGCAATTTAAGGAAAATGTTAAAGATGTTGAGTCTTCATTGAGGAGGAGAAAAGGAGATTTGAGCATCAACAAGTACATCACATTCAGGAAGAAGATGAAGAAAGATGTCAAAAACTTAGTTACAGCTTTAAAGAAAATGGATCATGAGGAAGTTGTTGATGTAATGGAAATTGATGATCAACTTGTCTCAGCTGTTATCAGAATCCTAAGAGAAGTTGCCACAATAGGAATTTCAGTATTCCAAATGGTGTTGAATTTCTTGTCAGCTCCAATATCTAAGCCAATTAGCAAATGGTCTTTGGTTTCAAGATTGGTGAACAAGGGAGATCAAGACAATGTGAATGAGGTAGAAAGTGTTGATGTTGCATTAAACAGCCTTTCCAAGCCTGGTCCTAATGAAATGGAGAAGATCCAATTTGTGCAGAGCAAATTGGAAACAGTAGAAGCTCATTTTGAATGCATTGAGAATGGTCTTGACAACATATTTAGATGCTTGATTAGATCAAGAAGCACACTACTAAATATTGTCTCTTGCCAATGAAAATACTATACTATTGTCCTGTATTGTATTGCATAAGCATATCCAAATATTTGTAGGATATGTATTGGAATTGGCTAGATAATTGAATCAATTCTGTTAGTTAACGGATTAGGAGGTTAATTAATTAGTCTGTTAAAGAATTAGTTAGAAGAGTTAGTTAGATGGCACTGAGGCACATGTATAGAATGCCTTATATAAATACGTGCATTGTAATTGATTCAGATCAGTTTTTTAGTAATGGAACCTTCTTCTTCTTTCTCATAATTCTCTCTGTAAGATTCAATAATATGCTTATGAAATCCATGTAAAGGAACAATTTTGTAATTAACATACATACAATGAAATTTATTATATAGCTATATCAATTGTGCCTCTTTTTCTCTCTAGTCTATTTTTCTAAACTTCAACCAAACAAAAATTAAAGGACGAACTTAAACATACTTTGATGAATGTCATGTCTAGGCAAACTTTTGCGCACTTCGACTAATTCTACGGGATACTTGCCATTTCCCAACAGCATCAGCTACCAGATAACTCTACCCACCAAGGCAACTAAATTTTGAACTTGAGAGCTCAAAATTTCAACTACTTTATTGACCACTAGGCCACACCCTTAAATGCGATGATGATCATTGACATGTTCAGTACTATTTCTTTGAGGTAATTAACTGATTCAACCTATAATTGAATATCATGACCATCGGTTGAACTGTATTGTAAGTAAATAGCTGTTAAGCATTAATTATTGAGGATTCTCTTAGTAGAAAAAACGGACCAAGGAAACATCAACGCAACAGGCCACTCGTGCACACCTAACTAAATAAGAAACTCTAATAATTAGATCTGAAATCCTTTAAATGCTGACTTATAAATAAACAATATTCCATTATAGTAATTATCACAAACATACAAATCCAGGCCTTCCATTCGTGCACAATTAAAATAATTTTCTTCATTATTCTTAATATCAATTATAAGAAGATGATTTATTTATATAATGATATCGGTGCTTGTCTCCTTCTAGTATTGAAGAGTTCCACTCGTCCAGCTAAGACAATCTCAGAAAGCCATGTTCTTGCAGACAAAGTACTAAAAGAAAAAGAATATAAAAACCTAACAAATGAAACAAAAGAGAAGTTAATATCTCAAAATATCACTCACGGTGCAATTACATATCTAAGTTTTGATAAATAAAAATTACTATTGAATACATACACTTATTCACTAAAGTTGTTTACAATTTTCTTTTCTGAAAAAAAAGTCGTACGAGAATCTTGTATAAAATATCTTCGTCTCAATTTAATAGTGGCGACTAGCTGTTTCCAATTCATGACAAACTGAAGCTCTTTTAACCAAGAGTAACATCAACAAGCCACGTATGTGATGAGACATCTTTCATCCACTTTGAAGCAATAAGGTAACGCCAAGTTGCAACCTGTGGAAGACGAAATCATTAAAAAAATCACTAATGACGTAAGTTTTTTTTTTTTTGGGTTAAAGCAAAACAAGCTCACCGAACTCTTAGGAAATGGCCACACCTCGTCACATGGCAATCTCAACGCTATATTAGCGGATTATACTGTATCTTGTCGCTTTCTATAAAGTTTTGGTATAAATAAGATGAGTTTTGAAGGTCTTTCTTCATCCCCAAACAGAAACAGAGGAAAAAGATGGCAAATTTTTCATCAAAATCCAATAAAAGATCCATCAGTTTGCCAAGCAGATCACATCCAGCTACACAGAATATTGAAGAGGAGCTCAACAAGCTCAAATCTTGGGAATTCTCTGCTTCACCAACTGCAGAAGCTGTTTACAGTGGTCTAATTGGTTTAAGGGAGGTGCATAAGTGCATGGTTGATCTTTTAAATTTGCCCCTCACACTTCAATCCCTTTCTCAATTTCAAAACAAGAAATGGGTCGATGAAATCTTGGATAAATCTGTAAGATTTCTTGATATATGTAGCACAACAAGGGAGATCGTATCGCAATTTAAGGAAAATGTTAAAGATGTTCAGTCTTCACTCAGGAGGAGAAAAGAAGATTTGAGCATCAACAACTACACCACATTCAGGAAGAAGATGAAGAAAGAAGCCAAAAGTTTGATTACAGCTTTGAAAAGAATGGATCATGAGGAAGTAGTTGATGTAATGGAAGTTGCTGATCAACTTGTCTCAGCTGTTATTAGAGTCCTAAGAGAAGTTGCCACAATGGGAATTTCAGTTTTCCAAATGTTGTTGAATTATTTGTCAGCCTCAAATTCTAAACCAATTAGTAAATGGTCTTTGGTTTCAAGGTTAGTCAACAAGGGTGTAGATCAAGGCAATACTGTAAATGAAATAGAAAGTGTTGATGCTGCATTAAGCAGTCTTTCCAAGTGTGGTCCTAATGAAATGGAAAAGATCCAATTTGTGCAGAGCAAATTGGAAAGAGTGGAAGCTCATTTTGAATGCATTGAGAAGGGTCTTGACAACATCTTTAGATGTTTGATCAGATCAAGAAGCACACTATTAAATGTTGTTTCTTGCCAATGAAAATAGTATTGTATATCATAAGCATCCGAGTATTGTAGGACATGTTTATGAAAACCTTGTAAAGGAATTTTTTTGTAATTATACATATACGGAATCTTAGTTATACTCACAAACTCTGCCTGTCTTGCTCTTGTCTATCTTTCTAAGTTACCATCAACAACAATCTGGCAAGGAACTTAGATATATATACTTTGGTTAAATCCATGAAATGCTTCCCTGAATGAACAAGTTAATTTGACTCATGTTAACTTGACTTTTTTGAGGGGTTCAATCTAAGTTTGACTAATAATATTGGAAAAAGCAATAAAAAATCTCTGTTGGTACGTAGACAAGTTAAAAGTAAAATTAATTTTTAAGTATATGAATCACGTAAAATGAAACGATGAAAGTAATAAAGGCACCTCTAAAATGTCCTACACACTTAATCTTAGTAGTGCAAATAAAAGACATGGCGGAGATGATGATCTCAGGAATGATGGTATTATGTTAATTTTTTTTAAAAAAAAGAAATTAGCTGTATTTAAACGGACCAAGGAAACATCTATGCAACAAGCCACTCGTGCACTAAAATATGTATTATTCGTCTCTATTTTCTTAACCACTGAATCTATTTATTAATTAGTGAAATATAATCACGAGATTCTTCCTTAGTTTAATTAGATCACAAATCCTTGGAATGCTTATAACCTATTACCTATTCTTCTCTACATCTGTTGATTTTAAAAAATATATATATTCTTCCATAATCTTTTTGAATGATACAAATAAACCATTATCAAAATCCGTCTTTAACAATATCAAATTAATTATCAGGAAGAAATCAGTGATCTTAGTTAGGAGTTAATCCATCACAAAATGGGGGAGGATACATTTATAATAACGCGTTAATTGGAATTAAGCAGTTTATAAGTATACTATAAAGAAGAGGATTGTACTCTCCAGGTTAGACAATATATATTTATATGGATTGCTAAGTTAATTATCATGGACAAACAAATCCAAATTTCCATTCGTGCGCAATTTAAAATTTTGTCTCATTATTCTTAATCTCCATTATGATCAGTTGATTAATATAATATAATATAATCATATTGATTGTTGTCTCCTTCTGGTTTCAAAAAATTTCACTCCTCCAGCTAAGACAACGATGTACTAGCAGACAAAATTGTAGAAAAAAAATATATATTTTAAAAACTAACACATGAGGTGGTTGAACTGGCGCAATGCCCGGGAGGAAGGGAGCCTAGTATTTACTCGTGGCTTCATCTAGATGATCTTGTCATACCATCTCATAACTAGAACAAATTAAATAATTAGCAAATTATTGGTTTTTGTTGCACAAATAATGTGACAGGTCAACTAGGTTAATGGACTGCCTACAGTAAAATCACATATTAATCCGCAACATATAAGGAATATCGGCATCAAATTTTAGTAACTCAGTTGATTAATTATTTCATATTTTGAAAATTTCTTTTAGAAATTTAGTAATCACATTTTGTGAGGAAGGTAACCAACAAGCCATACGTGTAGTAATATCACCTTTGCCACAGTAGCACTAGAGTTTCCTTATCCCTTCAATATGTAATCTAACTTTATTAAAGTTGTTTCTGAAAAAGATGTTCAATAAGCAATAACAGATCTTAATCTGAATTTAATAATGGAGCTTTGTTGTTACCGATCATTGACAAACTATAACCAAAACAATATTAAGAAGCCACGTATTTGCTGAGACATCTTTTATGATTAACAAGCAATAGGGTAATGCAAAGTGGCACAATAAGCGAATGCCCATTCTCTTTTGGCACATGCCAGTCTAACTAACAGAGTACTCTGTTTATTGTCGCTTTCTATACAATTTTAGTATAAATAGGATACAGGCTCCAAGGCATTTAATCATATCCCCAAACTTTAAGTCCCAAGTCCATAGAAAAAATGGAAAGTTTTTCATCAAAATCCAATAAAAGATCCATCAGTTTGCCAAGCAGATCACATCCAGTTACTGAGAATATTGAAGAGGAGCTCAACAAGCTTAAAACTTGGGAATTCTCTGCTTCACCAACGGCAGAAGCTGTTTATAATGGTCTAGTTGGTTTTGGGGAGGTGCATAAGTGTATGGGTGATCTTTTAAACTTGCCCTCGACTCTTCAATCCCTTTCCCAGTGCCAAAATAAGAAATGGGTCGATGAAATCTTGGATAAATCTGTGAGATTTCTTGATATTTGTGGCACAACAAGGGACCTTATGTCACAGTTTAAAGAAAATGTTAAAGATGTTCAGTCTTCACTGAGGAGGAGAAAGGGAGATTTGAGTATCAACAAGTACACCACATTCAGGAAGAAGATGAAGAAAGAAGCCAAAAGTTTAATTACTGCTTTGAAAAGAATGGACCATGAGGAAGTAGTTGTTGTAATGGAAGTTGATGATCAACTTGTCTCAGCTGTTATCAGAATCCTAAGAGAAGTTACCACAATAGGAATTTCAGTATTCCAAATGGTGTTGAATTTCTTGTCAGCACCAATTTCTAAGCCAATTAGCAAATGGTCTTTGGTTTCAAGATTGGTGAACAAGGTAGATCAAGACAATGTCCATGAGATAGAAAGTGTTGATGTTGCATTAAGCAGCCTTTCCAAGTGTGGTCCTAATGAAATGGAGAAAATCCAGTTTGTGCAAAGCAAATTAGAAACAGTGGAAGCTCATTTTGAATGCATTGAGAGTGGTCTTGACAACATCTTTAGATGTTTGATCAGATCAAGGAGCACACTACTAAATGTCATCTCTTGCCAATGAAAATAGTAGTAGTAGTAGTATTGTATTTGCATTATTGCATAAGCATCCGAATATTGTAGGACATGCTTATGAAAAGGAACAATTTTTGTAATTACACATACAACAAAAACATACATATATAAATCATAGTTATACTCACAAACTCTGCCTCTCCTTTTTTCTTCTCTCTCTTTTCTATTTTTATCAAACAAAAATCTGGCAATGTACTTAGATATATACTTTGGTTATATCTTTGATGAACCAATTAGTTAATTCTTTGTTGTTCCAAGGACCTGAAGAGTGTACCTAGATGGTTTTTTTTTTTCATTTACCAAATCAAATCAAATATGTTGATTTTTTTTAATCTATAAAGCAAATCAAACCAATAAGAATATGTTTTTCAAACCAACGAATTCAGCCTTTGCTTCCACTATCTCTAAAACGCTTTATGGGGTATAGAAATGGCAATTGGGGCAAACTCTTAATGTGGCGGAGCTGGGCTAAACATAATTTTTGAGAAAAAAATCAGGTCCGGACGGGTGAAAAAGAAAAATGACCCGCTTTTATCTTAGACAAATAATATATTCATCACATCTTCCACACAATAAAAATATACAATCATGTTGAAATAGATATCCTAACTATCCATTGGGATATTAATCTCTATAGACGAAGAAACCCACAAATATTGTGAAAGAAAATTAACTACTTTATGATAAATGTTTGTACATTTTGATTTAGAAATCTACAATAAAATAATTAGAAATTATTGTAATTGATTAAGAAAAACACATGGAGAACTTTCACATCTATAAGAGATATTTATTAAAAAAGAATAATTAAACACAGCTTCAAGTTTTACATTTTCACATTAAAAAATATTTTCAAAATTTTTTATCCTCATGACCAAACGTCTACTTAATGTTATTCAGCATTTTCACTGCATGTGCCCAAGAGAGTTGTTTATTAGTTTTGAAAAGGTGAAAAAGTGATTTTTATGATAGAACCAATAATTATAAGCATTAATTTGGAGATTCTCTTGGTAGAAAACATGGAGGAGATAAGTATCAACACAACGTGCACACTAAACTAAATTATATTCGTCATTATCTTCTCATCTCCTTTTTTGATTTGTGAAATCTCAAGATTCGTCTCCCTCTTTATTGCCTTTTTATTTTAAGGGGTATTTATCCATAATCTTTTTGCATAATACAAATAAACCATTAATCAATCTTTCTTTTAACACTAATTATACCGACCTTTAGCATTGTATATCCTCCACCACTAACTAACAATAATTAGGGGGAAATTAAAAGTGTTTGGTGCAAATAATCATCAACTGAGCATTAATTAAAACGTGTCGTATAAGGGTCTACCTCACTTTAGTATGCTGTGGATGGCAGGGAACATTAGAAGAACAAGCCACTCGTGCACAACTATTTATTAATCATATCACCTTCTTTCATTATACGCCTTGATTTACACCACATTTATTTTCACTTTAGCCATTTATTATTGAACATGAAGTTCTTGAGCCAACGTGCATTCGTGTGCCAAATCGAATACCGCGTTGGAGCCACATGGTAGACATATTATTAATTGTCATCCGGTAGCAATGGCACAACTCTTGGCAGCCAGGAGGAGCTGACCTGTAACTGAAGTCCCGTATGAAGGCAAAGTTACACAAATCTTTCAAAAGGACAATTGATTAGAGTTTTTGTTTGCTAAATGTATATCACTTCACCACATTTAAAGGGTGTGGCCACATTACAATCACATGCTCAGAGTAGTAGACCCCCTTTTTGTGCTTATATAAACGTCCTTGGTTGATGCTCATTGCTCACCAAATTTAGTTTCTCTTCTCACAAAGAAACTAAAAGTAAAACATAAAAAGCCATGGCTGCTCTTGCTTGTTCAAAAACCAAGCCTTTTCGATCTATCAGTTTCCCAAACAGATCACACCCCACAACTCAGAGAGTTGAAGAGGTGCTGAATAAGCTTAATGGATTGGAGACATCAGTTGTTGCACCAACATGGGAGACAATTTGTAGCAGTTTGCTTGGGTTGGAGGAGTTACAGAAATGCACGGATGATCTTCTTAAATTGCCTCAAACCTTTCGGATCATATCCCAACGCCAACATGNGAATAAGCTTAATGGATTGGAGACATCAGTTGTTGCACCAACATGGGAGACAATTTGTAGCAGTTTGCTTGGGTTGGAGGAGTTACAGAAATGCACGGATGATCTTCTTAAACTGCCTCAAACCTTTCGGATCATATCCCAATGCCAACATGTTAAATGGTTTGAGGAGTTATTGGGAAACTCGGTTAGGATTCTTGATATTTGTGGCACTATAAAGGAATTCGTCTCTCAGTATAAGGAAAATGTAAGAGCTCTTCAATCTTCACTCAGAAGACGAAAAGGAGATTCAAGTGCAGAAGCTGGAATTGCAAGATTCACCAGTTTCAGCAAGAAAATGAAGAAGGACGCCAAAAGATTAGTCTTGTCCTTGAAGCAATTAGTGGATTGTGAGACTCTCACCGCAACAATATTCCTGGAAGCAGATCAGGAGACAATAGCTGTGATTAGAGCACTAAGGGAAGCCAATGCAATTTGCATTTTGATTTTCCAAATGCTCTTGTCCTTGTTGTCTGTGCCACTTTTGAAGCCCAAGCAGCCAAAATGGTCATTGGTTTCAAAACTGATACACAACGGAAGAACAGAACATGAAGGCCTAGAAAACAGTACGATCTTGGAAACAAAAGTGGAGACTTTTGAGGCTCAACTTGACGACATTGAGAAGGGATTAGAAGGAGCATTTAGGAGCCTGATTAGATCAAGAAGCTCGCTCCTGAATGCTTTCTCCAGCTAATCTGGAAGTTCCTACTCCATTAACTGTATAGTACGTAGTTCACCACACTTTGTACATGGATATTAATTTTGTACTTATGCTATAAATATATATTACACGAATTGAAAGACTACTCAAAATTCGTGTTTCTTTCACTCTATCTGACTCCCTTCTCCCATTACCTAGCTAAGAAACATCAATCTGTAAAATCAAATCAACTATGATAAGTATCTCATGGGTTATAACTTAAAGACAATTTCGAGTTTCCTAAAAAGACTTTAAAAACTTGCTTGAGCTTGGATTTCCAATGTTTCAGTGTTTCTAGAAAATTGATTGACTGAGTTAATTTACCATTTTTCTGCTCAAACTAGTCTGAAAATAACTTAATAAGCCACTCGTGCACATCTATGTAAAGTTAGAAACTATCTTTACGCGTCTTAAATTTTATTTAGAGTATCTTAGAAGACGATCAATTTCAGAAATATGTGCAGTAAGTTTCCTCGTTAATTAGGTGCGAGCCTAGAGTGTAATTATGGAAGACATGTACCAATTTACTAATGGAACAGAAACTCATGAAAAATGAGACAACATTAAGCAAATCCACATAATTAATTTAATTTGATCAACAAATGTATTGCACACACGGCCACTTTACCAAACACAAGTAGTTTGGATCGAACCAAATCGACAACTCAACCTCTGCATCTTAATTGTGAGGCGCACCTGACAGGCGCCTTACAAGGCGCACCCGCCTTGCGCTAAGGCACATGTCAGGCTACACCTTACACAAACAATTTCACGGGGTTCACCTTCCGTCCAAATGTTGCCCTTTTGGTTTGAACCTTCTTTTTATTGCCTTTTTGAAATTTTTGCTCAATTTTTTTGCCCTTTTAACTTCGAACTCCCTAATACCGACCTCTAGCTTTGTATATCCTCCACCAGTAACCTCTGAGACAAGTCTATTTCTAACTGATAATTAGGGGGGAAATTAGAAGTGTTTGGTGCAAGTAAAGATCAATTGAGCATTAATTAAAACGTGTTGTATAAGGGTCCACCTCACTTTAGTCTGCTGTGGATGGCAGGGAGCATTAGAAGAACAAGCCACTCGTGCACAACTATTTATTTATTAAAACATCTTCTTTCATTTTCTTTTCTTTTTTGTATTTTCTTTCCCTCCGATGTTGATATCCATATTGGAGTCCGACTAAATTCGAATTCGCATCGAGTCCCACATTGGGGTAAAGGCTCCCTACAAATGCGACTCCGTACCTGGAATTCGAACTTGAGACCTATTCATTAAGAATGAAGGAGTACTAAGTATTTCATTACCACCTTGTCGGTCATACCACCTTCTTTCATTATACCCTTACCCTGAATTAGCACCACATATAATCTACCCTTTAACCATTTATTATTGAGCCGCGTCAACCGTGTGCCAAATTGAATATTCCAATAATATTTGATACCGGACCAAGGGAGCCACATGGTAAGCATATTATTAATTGCCATCCGGCAGCATTGGCATTTGGCAGGGAGCTGACCTGTAACTGAAGTCCCATATGAAAGCAAAGTCACACAACTCTTTTCAATTTCAAAACAGTGAAGGCAAATAAATGACAATTATTTAGAGCCTTTGGTTGCCAAAAGCGTGTCATTTTACCAATTTAAAGGCATATCCACATGGCCACATTACAATTCACATGCTGAGCGTCCCCCTTGTTGTGCCATCGACCTATATAAATGTCCTTTGGTTGATGCTCATTGCTCACCAAATTTATTCTCACTTCTCACAGAGAAAAAAGTAAAACACAAAAAGCTAGCCATGGCTGCTCTTCCTTGTTCAAAAACCAAGTCCTTTCGATCAACTAGTTTGCCCATCAGATCACATCCCACAACTCAGAGAGTTGAAGAGGTGCTGAATAAGCTTAATGGATTGGAGACATCAGTTGCACCAACCGCGGAGACAATTTGTAATAGTTTGCTCGGGTTGGAGGAGTTACAGAAGTGTATGGATGATCTTAAGTCTACTCAAACTCTTCGGATACTCTCCCAACACCAACATGTTAAATGGTTTGAGGAGTTATTGGGGAATTCGATTAGGATTCTTGATGTTTGTGGCACTACAAGGGAACTAGTCTCTCAGTATAAGGAAAACATAAGAGCTCTTCAATCCTCATTCAGAAGACGAAAAGGAGATTCAAGTGCAGAAGCTGGAATTGCAAGATTCACCAGTTTCAGCAAGAAAATGAAGAAGGACACCAAAAGATTAGTCTTGTCCTTGAAGCAAGTGGATTGTGAGACTCTCCCCGCAACATTCGTGGAAGCAGATCAGGAGACAATAGCTGTGATTAGAGCACTAAGGGAAGCCAATGCAGTTTGCATTTTGATTTTCCAAATGCTCTTGTCCTTCTTGTCTATGCCACTTTTGAAGCCGAAGCACCCAAAATGGTCATTGGTTTCAAAACTGATACACAATGGAAGAAAAGAACTTGAAGGCCTAGAAAACAGTACGAACATGGAAACAAAAGTAAAGACTTTTGAGGCTCAACTTGACAGCATTGAGAAGAGATTAGAAGGAGCATTCAGGAGCCTGATTAGATCGAGAAGCTCGCTCCTGAATGTTTTCTCCAGCTAATCTGGAAGTTCCTACACCATTAATTATATAGTAGTTCACCACATTTTGTAAATGGATAATTTTGTACTTACGCTAGAAATATATATTACACGAATTGAAAGACTATACTCAAATTAGAAAAGGTATTTTTCTGAATTCCAAGTGAATAATGCAGACCAGAATCTATTTTCCTGCCAGGAAGTGGATCTTTTGCGTTATTATCTTTTCTTTGTAAGGTTATTAGTTTTAAAACGGTTTTCTTGGTAACAGAGAAATCCTTCAAGATGAGTGGCAACAGCTTGTTGTGGTAAATGGTAATTCTTTGGATAAGTACAGTTCCTTTAGGCCTATTAAAGTGATTTATCAGCACTAGTTAGTTACAATTATTTTCATTCATGTAGTTCGTGGATTATTAGTCCCCTTTCTGTATCTTCTACAAATCATCTAAATACTATATTTTCTCATTGCATTAAGACAAAATGATGAAATAAAAAAAGATGAACAGGAATTCAGCGGAAACAAAGAAGAAATCTCACCCGACAGGACATGCAAACACAAACATACACAAGTGAGTGACGTGCATGGGATGAAGAGAGGGAGGAAATTCTCCTGTATATTTTATGTTTCCATTTCAACATACTTTTTCTTTTATAATTTCTCACGCAGTGGGGATACATTTACAGAAGTTACCACTTGGCTAAGGGCCTCATTGGCCCATTTTGGTAATTTGCTCCTGCACTAGACAATCATTCTCCGTATAAACTTTACTAATACAGTTTAAATCAAATTATTCTTTTTAGTTGTTTTCAAGAGTACAAATTATTCACATGATTGAGTATCGCCCCAATGAGTGAGGATTCATAAACCCAACCTCAATTGATTTGAGATTGAGTCTCTAGTTATTTTTTTGTTTTCAGGTGCACCAATTGTTCATCACATACACAGTAAAAATTCATAAATTCACACTGGAATTTAGCATGTTAAAGCATCATACAGAATTGATCAAACAAAAAAATACCTATCTTCACTTGAACCCGAGTTATCATTACCAAATACCCTTCCGTCTACAGCCAGCAAAACAGAACATTTCAATCAAGTCAATCACACCTAGTTACACATTGTCAAAACATTGTTCATCAGCCATCCATACAATATTTTCCATGAAAATAATAAAGCACCCATATAAGGAAACCAAAATATACCTGGTGACTTCATCACAACTAAATCCATCCCTCTATAACTTGGAATATATTATGAAAAACAAAATCCTTTCGTGTGTCAACCCAAATCTAAAATTCAAAAACTTGATCAGAAATTGACATTAATTTCAATCAAGACAAGTGATTATTGTCTATGAAACTCAAAACTATAAGGACTATTTATTTTACCAGAAAATCAACGAGAAGAACTATTTAAAGAAAAAAAAAAAAAAAAAACAATCTTCTCTGTGGAAAGAAACGAAGAACTAAGAGCTTAAAGCCTGTGTTTTGTGAGCTTACCTTGCCTGAGACAAAAAGGAACTGAAGAAGACGGAAAAGAGACGGAAACGAGGGGGAGATAGACAGGTTCAGGTAAAATTAGAAGGGTATGAACTCGGCCCGTGTGTGTCTATTCATTCTTGGGCCGGGCTGATTTCGCGGCCCGAATAGCAGCTTTTGACATAGCTTGCGTTTGGAATGTGATATAAAGTCTCAGGTAAGATTTCAAATCACCATTTGGAGGCAATCTCAAATTCTTCAAAAAGCATGAAAATCATTAACCGTCCACATCATGTTGCTTGCATGAGAAAATTTTGCTATGGAGTAAGGCAATACATGGGAACCTGGATCTTCAGAAACAACATGTGCTGGCTTAACTAGCAGAATTGAAGAAAATCCAAAATCACAGGTCTCAGTGGGAAGATAATATAGCTGCAAGAATGGCTTAGTTTGAAGGAATTGCTAGAAAAGAAGAGATTGCTTGAAGACAAAGGTCTAGGGCAACATGGCTTAAGGCGCCCTTTGAGCCTCATGAGATCGTGGACAACATCATAGTTTGTGCTGAGGATAAGTTCCCAGGTCCAGATGGCTTCTTTGAAACACTGTTGGGAAATCACTAAGAAGACTTGGTAGCACTGGTAGAGAACTTCCATGATAAGGTGGTTTTCTAGAAGAGCATTAATGCAACCTTTGTTGCATTGATCCCCAAGAAAGTAGGAGCAATGGAGCTAAATGACTTTAGACCTATCAGCCTAATTGGGGGAGTCTACAAAATCATAGCAAAATTGTTGGCAGAGAGACTCATGAAGGTGATCAACTGTTTAGTGGATAATTAACAAATGACTTTCATTAAAGGAAGACAAATAATGGATGCAGTGGGGATATCAAATGAGTGTGTAGAGTATTGACTCAAGACAGAGAAGCAAACAAACCAGGGGTGGTATGCAACTTTGGACTTGTCAACTAACCCGAAGTTGTTTGGGTCACACAATGTTGTCGAGTTGTTGTATCCTGGAGGGGACAAATCAAGGGTTATACTGTTGAATCAGTGTAGATTATACTGCAGTGAAGAGTGGGACATCCACGCCTCATCTTGAATGTTTATTTATTCATATACAGCCGTATGCTGTTGTTAATTCCTTAAATATTGCATAATACATCATTCTCCATATTGCCTACATTAGTTTGGACACCGAGTCTTTGGTTCTCCAGTTTGCAACCATAAAAAGAATAGGGTATAACCTGTTGCTTAGAAAGTTTTGGCAATAATTTTACTCATTGGCCGTGGTGCAATTTATTAATAAATTAGTTTTCCTTTTGCAAATCAAAATGGCAAATACGTGTATAAATTAAATATCCACAACATTTTAGATCTTCTAATTTGTATTTTGTATTATCAATGGACATCCACGCTGTTAGCATCGTGATGCGACAATGCTTAGTAGTAGGGAAGGGGCAACCTG
Source organism: Solanum stenotomum (assembly GCF_019186545.1). Taxonomy (NCBI): domain Eukaryota; kingdom Viridiplantae; phylum Streptophyta; class Magnoliopsida; order Solanales; family Solanaceae; genus Solanum; species Solanum stenotomum. Next base: position 40,971,104 of record NC_064293.1, read on the forward strand.
TAACTGAACCCCATATGAAGGCAAAGCCACATAATTTATTCATTAAATGACTAACTATTAGAGCTTTTCACTTCTGTTTGTCAAATGCGGAGTAATTTACCAAATTTCAAGACATACCCACATGACCACATTTTTTCTTCTTGAAGGCTTACTTGCTTGTATAAATGAACTTGGCTTCTCTGTAAAAAGCATGGCATCCGATATCTCAAAATCCTAAATCCGCCTCTGCTAGTTAGTAAAGTTTGGTGTAAACACCCAAGCGGATTAAAATAAACCTCCATACGTGCACAGTTCCATAATAAAATAAACTTCAGGCCACCTATTACTACATGACAAAAACTCAACTAAACAAATAAAGCAGGCTTCTTGAAGTTGTTGCATTTTCAATCAAATAAAATGTTAGTGTCACAGTATTGGCACCATTTCTGGAGACAAAAAGGATCAAATCTTTTAAATATTAGATGCCTCACGTTCAGTAGAACCTTTTGTTGGCCAAATGTTTAGCAGGTTTACAAGTTCCAAAAAGATCCAGCAGTGCAACACATGCTGATTTAATTAGGCTATCGCTCATCTTATCTCCTCCTTATGGTGTTCTGACTTCTGACTATAAATACCTACTCTGATTCTTCTATTCCATCACCAGTTTGAGATACCCCTCATTAGAGAAAAAAAAAACAATAAGAAATGGATTCTCTTTCTTCAAAACCCAATCACGTTCGATCAATCAGTTTGCCCGGGAGATCACACCCTACCACCCAGAGAGTTGAAGAGGAGCTCAACAAGCTCAAATCATTGGAAGTATCAGCTGCACCAGCAGCTGTGAACAATGGTTTAATCGGTTTAGAGAAATTGTACAAGTGCATAGATGATCTTCTCAACTTGCCTCAAATACTTCAAGCCCTCTCTCAGAGTCTAAATGCAAAATGGCTTGACGATTTATTGGATAAATCAGTGAGGCTTCTTGATCTTTGTGGCACAATAAGGGAACTCATCTCACAATGTAAAGAAAATGTAAGAGATTTACAATCATCTCTTAGAAGGAGAAAAGGAGAATCAACTACAGATGACAGCGTTGAAAGATTTACCTCTTTCAGCAAGAAGATCAAGAGGGACGCCAAAAGATCTGTCTCGACTTTGAAACAAATGGATCAAGAGACTGTAGTATTGGTCTTGCTAGATGCAGATCAAGATACAGTAGCTGTGATTAGAGCACTAAAAGAAGCTAATGCAGTATGCCTTTCAACTTTCCAAATGCTATTATCCTTCTTGTGTGTGCCCCTTTTGAGGCCTAAGCCATCAAAATGGTCTTTGCTTGCAAGATTGGTGCAAAAAGAAAGAATAGCATCTGAATACCACGAAGAAAACATGAGCTTGGAAACAAGGCTGGAAACTTTCGAGGCTTACCTTGACAGCTTTGAAGATGGATTGGAAGCAACATTTAGGTGTCTCATTAGATCTAGAAGCTCGCTCCTCAATATTTCCTCCTCCTAATCTGTCAGTTCTTATTCCAAACACTGTAAATTGTATATAAACAGTTTTGTAGTTATGCTAGAAATACACAAATCTCAAGTGAATGAATATACACCAATTTAATATCTCTCTCTATGCGTGTACTTTCATCAATAGCCCAAAATATTCGTCGAAATGGCTCTCTTAAAACTGGGGGGCTTGAAATAGATAAAACTCATAGCCCGTCAGTTACACACTTACGCCACATAATTGGTTTTGTTAATCAAACCAAGGAAGCCTCTCGTGTAAAGTCAGATGACGTGAATAATTGACCTGAAAAGTGAGATTAATTCATAACATGAATTGCAGAAGAATGAGGTCTGTGTGGAGGAAGCTTCACAATAAGTGCTTGCTACACAGGCTTCTGGAGTTCTGCTAACAGTTCCTCTGCACAGTGCCAAGGGTGTTAATAAACTCCACCGGCCTCCCCAAGACCCTCTTGATATAAAAGAAACCTCCCGCTATAAAGGAAGACCAAAACCTGGGTCCCTTGATCAACCTCCTTGAACCTGAACTCATCAGTAAGATACACATCACAAATAAATTAGATAATATAGTTCATGATCTGCTTATCTTTAGTTAAAAGTCCAACTAACTATGACATGACCACCTTAACTTGACCATGTTGATTCAGTATCTGTTTGAATTCCTTCTCAAGTTCATTAGAAGATGTAGATCTAGTCAAGAAGCTAATCCTATATCATTAAATTTCATCAAGCTCCGCAGCCAATTAAACAAAAACAAAATCAAGATTCAAACTAGGATTTGAAATCACAGACAAAGCAGCCACTAGTGTTCTTTTGAACAAATTAATGGATCAATTACCCATGCCACTTTACTTGAAACAATTTCTGGCAAAAATTTACTCATTGGCCCTGGTGCAATTTAGTAATCAACTAGTTTTCCATTTCGAAATAAAATATGGCAAACAACCACACATACGTGTATAAATTAAATATACAGTACACGTCCATTTGAATATTGGCAAAAAATATCTTTTCAGATCTTCTAATCTGTATTTTGTGTAATTAATGGACATCAGCTCCTCCAAACGAGACAGCCTCAGTGGACCCACGTTGTTAGCATCTTGATTGCACCACCAAGTGATGTGACAATGCTTAGTAGTTAGGGAAGGGGAAACCTGCAATTGAACCCCATATGAAGGTAAAGCCACATAATTTATTCATTTAGATGACTAATTATTAGACTTTTGTTTGCCAAATGCATAGCAATTTACCAAATTCCAAGGGATACCCACATGACCACATTTTCTCTTCTTGATACCTCTTTGTTTATATAAATGACCTTTCTTCGTACTTATTGTTCATCACAACATTCAGCTTTTCTCACAACATAGAAACACTAAAAACCATGGCTACTACTTCTTGCCATATTAGGTCAATCAGTTTACCCACTAGACCACACAATCAGAGAGTGGAAGAGATTCTCAACAAGCTCAAGATGCTGGAAGTATCTACTGCATCAACAGCAGAGACTATTTGCAGTCGTCTACTTGTTTTGGAAGACCTACACAAATGTGTTGATGATCTTCTTAACTTGACTCACCCCTCCCAACATGGAAAATGGTTTGAAGATTTATTGGAACAATCCATGAGAATTCTTGATGTTTGTGGCACGATAAGGGAATTAGTGTCACAATGTAAGGAACACGTAAGAGATGTAGCATCATCTATCAGACGGAGAAAGCAAGATTCAAACACAGAATCCAACATAGTCAGATTCGCCTCCTTCAGAAAAAAGATGAAGAAGGATGCTAGAAGATTAGTCTTGTCCTTAAAGCAAATGCATGAGGAGACTGAAGGATCCGTGTTCTTAGATGCAGCGCCGGAAATAGCATTTTTTATTAGAGCAATGAGAAAAGTCAGTGCATCATGCATTCCGATTTTCCAAATGCTCTTGTCTTTCATGTGTGTGCCACTCTTGAAGCCTAAGTCATCTAAATGGTCACTGGTTTCAAGATTGGTGTATAAGGGAAGAGTATCATGTGAAGTCCAAGAACCAAACATCAACATGGAAACCAGGCTGGAAACTTTTGAGTCTCAACTTGATAGTTTTGAGAATGGATTGGAAAGAGTATATAGATGCCTGATTAGATCAAGGAGCTCCCTACTAAATACAGTTTCCTTCTAAACTGTATAGTTGACCAAATTTTGTATATACAATTTGTAGTTATGATAGAAAAGAACAACATATAAGTGAAAGATTATATGGAAAATCTAATCTGTCTTTTTTCATGATTTTGTTCCCCTCTGTGTGCAATTAACAGATATCTAAATTTATAATAGAATGATACTACTCTCGCATATCACAAGTTTCTAAGGCTGTTCCAACAACAGGATAAGCTTCTGAGTCTCCAATTTTTGTTGTCATTTTCTATAAAGATATAGCCATGAGAACCTAAAAATTCTTCAAAGATTGATGAGTAATTTAACCTATTTTGGGACCTAAATGAAATAGAAATTGATAAATTCTTCAAAGGACACACGTCATATTAATTAGGTTTGCAAGTATAGTTTTCATTGTGTTTGATTGTCAGCTTCATCTGAGATTATTTCATTTTCAGAGAACCTTTAGTCTTTCTCCACATGCTAAATCCCTTGATGGATGAACAAGTGAAAACTAAAATTCTCATACTGTAAAAAAAGGGAACAATTTCACTTTATTGTATAGATAATCTTCTCCAAAGTTGCATAGAGTAAAAAAATGAAGGCATGAAGCTTCATAAAATATAATTGAAGGCATGAAGACAGCTTAATGTTTCACAGATATTAGAACTCACCTACCATGACAGAAACTGATTTAAGGGTAATATCTGGACAAAAATGCACTCGTGTACAAATGAATATGAAATATTTCTTTGCTATTCGCTTTACCCACCATATCTTAACACATCCTAATCAATTAGATAATACAGCTCCCAATCTGCTACTCTTTGGCTCATATCAACTACTTGTGGTCTGTGGAAACCACCATTAGTAGAACCAAGTAAATTTTGTCCTTTCTGAATTTGACCTCAAAATTATAAGAAGTATTACACCTTGTCAAGAAGCTTGTACAGATATGCTCCTAGCACCTTGTCAAACAAATTCAAATAACAACCTTCCATACATGTACAATTCCATAAAATAAATTTCACTCGTGCAATATGAATTTTATATTTGATCTACTTGCCCCTTTTAAAGTCTTTGACACCTTAAAATATTCCCACTATTCTTTAATAATTTATATCTCAGTTATCTAAGCATTTTTTGTTCTAGTAGTTGACAGATTTAAGCTTTTATGGAGGGGGCAAGCTTAGGTGGCCACCTGTTACAGACAGAAACTAACTAAACAACTGAACAAGTAAAACAGGCTCCTTGAAGCTAATGCATCTTCAATCACATAATACCAATAAAAAAAACATGTGTCATAGTATTAGCACCATTTCTGGAGACAGAAAAGGGGAATCTATTCAATACCCACATGATAATGAGATGCCTCACGCTCATCCCATAACTACGAGGACTAATAAAAGTAATCGGCAGAGCCTTTGTTGGCCAAATGTGTAGCAGGTTTACGAGTTTCAAAAAGATCCAGCAATTCAATCACATGCTGATTTAATTAGGTTACTGCTCAATTTGTCTCCTCCTATGGCTGTCTGCCTATAAATACCAACTCTGAAGCTTCAATTCAATTACCAGTTTGAGATATCCCCTCATCAGAAAAAAAAACCCATAAGAAATGGCTGCTCTTTCTTCAAAACCCAACCACGTTCGATCAATCAGTTTCCCTGGGAGATCACACCCTACCATCCAGAGAGTAGAAGGGGAGCTCAACAAGCTCAAATCATTAGAAGCACCTGCTACACCAAAAGCAGACACTGTGTACAATGGTCTACTCATATTGGAGAAATTATACAAAAGCATAGATGATCTTCTCAACTTGCCCACCCTTCAAACCCTATCCCAAAGTCTAGATGCTGAATGGGTTGACGATTTATTGGACAAATCAGTGAGGCTTCTTGATGTTTGTGGCACTACAAGGGAACTTGTCTCACAATATAAAGAAAAAGTAAGAGATCTTCAATCATCTCTCAGAAGGAGAAAAGGAGATTCAACTACAGATGACAGCATTGAAAGATTTACCTCTTTCAGCAAGAAGATCAAGAGGGATGCCAAAACATCTGTCTTGACTCTGAAACAAACGGATCAAGAGACTGCAGTACCAATCTTGCTAGATGCAGAACAAGATACATTGGCTGCGATTAGAGCACTAAGAGAAGCTAATGCAGTATGCATTTCAATTTTCCAAATGCTCTTGTCCTTCCTGTGTGTGCCACTTTTGAAGCCCAAGCAATCAAAATGGTCATTGCTTTCAAGATTGGTACACAAAGAGAGAATAGCACCGGAAGTCCAAGAAGAAACAAGAGCTTAGAAACCAAGCTGGAAACCTTTGAGGCTTACCTTGACAGCTTTGAAAATGCACTGGAAGCTGTATTTAGGTGCTTGATTAGATCTAGAAGCTCGCTCCTCAATGTTCTTTCCTGCTAATTTGGAAGTTGTTATTCCATACTCTGTAAATTGTATATGAACAGTTTTGTAGTTATGTTAGAAATACATAAACTTCAAGTGAAAGATTATACACCACTTATTGCATCTCTCTCTCAGATCAAAATTTAAAAGGTTATGCCCGTGAATTTCACCACAAAGAAAGCATTTAGCAGTCTCTCTATGTACCTGATGTCAGGTTAAGCTTGGGTTGCTCATATCCATTGAAATGGTCCATTTAAAACTAGAGGGGAAACTGATAAAATGCATAGCACATTCATTACATACTTACTTTACATAATTGGCTCCAAAAATCAAACTAATTAAAGGTCATAATGAGGATGAAGAATTTCTTCATTATTCTACTTCTCCACCATATTTTTATGCATCACTAAGAAGTTAGAAATATAGCTTATGAGCTGCTTAATCTTAGTTCATAGTCCAGCTAGATATGGTGACCACTGTAACCAGTGGCGGATGTAGAGTGTGTCCAGGGGGGTCATCCGACTCCCCTCGGAAAAAAAATTACACTATATATATAAGATCAATTTTTTTGTGTAAGTGTATATATTTAAAATTGAACCCCCTGAGCATATGTCAAAGGAGTAGCTCAATGATTTATGGGGTTCAGGATTTCGCCTATGTTTTATTTGAACCCCCTTGATAGAATTCCTGCCTCCGCCACTGACTGTAACTATGGCAATCTTAATTTCATCATATGTCTTCTGCGATAATTGGAAGCACTAGATATAATCAGGAGGGTTATTCAATCAAGTCCTTTTTTTTCTAGCTCCTTAGCCAAATTCAAGAAAAGAAAAGAAAATCAAGATCCAGCAAAAATATCTGGCACAGAGATCAGCGGGGCAAAACAGACAACATAACGTTCTTTCGAACAATTAAATGGAAAAAATAACACTGCCACTTCGTTCGACTCCATATCAGTTTAATCTGACAGACTACTGTGGCCTTGCTCAGCAAGCTTAATTGCGTTGCTCCCAAAAAGTCCACTAGCAGTCCCTGAAGACGACCTGTATGCTCCCCAAATAAAGATTTAAAGGGAACTTGACTAACTAAAATGTGGCTAGCACTCTTTTGAGGCTCAGCTTGACAACTCAAATGTAATTTGGAAGGAACATAGGTGCCTGATTACATCACTGAGTTCTCTCCTAAAAATCTTCTCATGCTAATTGCGAAACTTTTATTGCACATGTTTAGTTGGCTAGTTAGTTTTCACATATATAACGTTCATGGGAAGCTTAACAGCCTTCCCTTTGACCTGTTGGTCGTGCCTCATGGTGCCCCGTGGCTAGCTATTAAGTGCATAGTGCCATGGACAGGCCTGCTAGATTTTGCAGAGCCAACTTACAAATGTGTCTGTGCCTGTGTCAGAGATCTTCAATCCTGTCAGAAGGAAAAAAGGATACTCAAGTACAGAGCCAGCTTCACCAGAGGAGCCCAAAAGTTATTCCTGGTCTTAACTATTTAAATAAATGGATGAAGAGATTGGTGAATCAGAATTCCAAGATTCAGATTTGGACACTACCTATGTGATTAGTTACTAAGAGGAGCCAATTTAGTGTGCATTTTAATTTCGCAAAAGAATAGCATATGAAAGTCATGCAAACAACATTAACTTTGAAACTTGGATGGAATCCTTCGACCGTCACCCTGAGTGCTTTGAAGGACCATTTAGGTGCCTGATTAGATCGAGGGGCTGTCTCCTGAATATATTCTCTCCATCTAGTTCATTCTGCATTCTTATGTGTTCCTTTCCCTGCATACTTAAAAAATAAGATATCTCAGAGAGAATGTGAAACTCATGGTTTTAACTCATAAAAGTTCTGTAAAAAATATAAATTTCCCTCTCTTTGCCCTGGAGGGTGAGTTGTAGAGGAGAACAATTATTCAGTCAATAATTTGATAAACATTAAACAAGCACAGCAAATCCAGCCATACATGCATGCACAAAATTAAATATTTGAATTTCCAATACACTCATGTATCCATTATTGATTTAATTAAAAATTGCTAAGCCACCTACTGCTGAACTAATTAAAAGGATAGAAATCATAGCCATATCTTGGAAATCTTTGAGAAGAACTTCTTAGCTGTAATCTTCCAAATGGAGCCAAAGAAAATAAAAGGATATGATTGCACTGGCATGTATTAATTAGCTCTGCCTATATGATTTTTTATCTTTAAATTTTTCATACCGTAAGTTCTTAGTTTTGTTTCTAATTTAGGTAATAATTCCAATTTTATTGTTTAGTTCTTCACTAAAATCGCAGAGTACAAAAAATTAAAGCATGAAAAATAGGAAAGAAGACCACTCCTGCAATCTGATGATGTATTCCTTTATTATTTCACCTTGCCCACCATATAATAAAACATTTTAAACAATTAGATTATACAGCTCATATGTGCTCTTCTACAGTTGATAAATAAGCTACTCCACCCATTATTTTAATCAAGTACATTAGGCCTTTCTAAATTTCTCGGAATTATTAGGAACATTACATCTAGTTGAGAAGCTTATAGAGATATGATTCCAACCCCTTGCCAAGCAAATCCAAAAGAATACTTCCATACATGTACATGTTCCATAAAATAAACTTCAGTCGTGCATTATGAATTTTATATTTAATTTGCTAGCCCCTTTGAAAGTCTTGACACCTTAAAATAATCCCATTACTATGTAATTATTTACATCTCAATCATCTAATTATTGTGTTATAGTAGTTGATGGATTTAAGCTTTTATGGAGGAGACAACCATACCTGGCTACGTATTACATGACAAACACTAACTAAACAACTGAAGAAATAAAGCAATCCAGCCTTGCAATCACATGCTTATTTAATTAGGCCACTGTTAATCTTGTCTCTCTTACTATGGATGTCTACCTATAAATACCAACACTCGAGCTTCAATGCCAACACAAGTTTTAAAACTCCCCTAATCAGAGAGAAAATCATAAGAAATGGCTGCTCTTTCTTCAAAACCTAATCACATTCGATCAGTCAGTTTTCCTGGCAGATCACACCCAGCCACCCAGAGAGTTGAAGAGGAGCTAAACAAGCTCAAATCTTTGGAAGTATCAGTTGCACCAGCAGCTGTGACCAATGGTCTACTTGGTTTGGAGAAATTATTCAAGTGCATTGATGATCTTTTCAACTTACATCAAACCCTTCAAGCCCTCTCCCAGAATCTACATGCAAAATGGCTTGACGATTTATTGGATAAATCAGTGAGGCTTCTTGACTTTTGTGGCACAATAAGGGAACTTGTCTCACAATGTAAAGAAAATGTAAGAGATCTTCAATCCTCCCTCAGAAGGAGAAAAGGAGATTCAACTACAGATGACAGCGTTGAAAGATTTACCTCTTTCATCAAGAAGATCAAGACGGATGCCAAAAGATTAGTCTCCACTTTGAAGCAAATGGATCAAGTGACTGCAGTATCGATCTTGCTAGATGCAGATCAAGATGCATTACCTGCGATTAGAGCAATAAAAGAAGCTAATGCAGCATGTCTTTCAACTTTCCAAATGCTCTTGTCCTTCTTGTGTGTGCCACTTTTGAAGCCTAAGCTATCTAAATGGTCACTGCTTTCAAGATTGGTAAACAAAGAAAGAATAGTTCCACTAGTCCTAGAAGAAAACATGAGCTTAGAGGCCAAGCTTGAAAACTTTGAGGCTTATCTTGTCAGCTTCGAAGATGGATTGGAAGCAACATTTAGATGCCTGATTAGATGTAGAAGCTCACTACTGAATGTTTTATCCTGCTAATGTGGCAGTTGATATTCCATATACTTTAAATTGTATATACACAGTTTTGTAGTTATGTAGAAATATACAATCTTCAGGTGATTGAGTATACATCAATTTTGTGTCTTTTTCTCTATCTATATCTATATAGTAGTACATATGGAGTGTGCATGAATACTGCAATAAACTGTGTTAGTAGGACTATAATTCAAATACCTGAATAAGAGTCCAATTTATCATGTTACGCGTAGAGTTTTAGCGTATAGAAAGAGTTTCTGCAGTATTTGTCAAAATCTGATGTCAGGTTAAGTTTTATCCCCAAAATAGTTTTAACCTGCAGTGAACAAACTAACACAAGTCTCACAACAAACGCACTGCCAGGATGATAAAACCGGAGATATTACTCTACCTATGATACTAGATATGTTGATGGAACAGAAAGAAAATACTCCCTCCCATTCAATTTGTTTGTCTGGTTTTGACTTGACACTGAGTTTAAGAAAGTATTGCCCAAGACTATATAGGGATACAACAGTTTGTTCTCTCAACCAATGTGGAACACTTAACAATCCCTCACAAGCTCATGGCTGGACATCTAACACACACAGGGGTCCAACGTTGTTAACAGATCGAGCTGGACATCTAACATGACATGAGCCGCCAATATTGGAAAACAGAACAATGGGGATAAGGTCTTGTGTCTGATACTATGTTAAGAAAATGGCCCTCAACCTGGAAAGCTAACTCGTGAGATAAGGATAGCCAAAAACCATATAAGTAGACAACAAGCTCAATCTCTGAACCAATGTGGGGAACTTAATGACCACACTACATATATGAGACATTATTTTGATGTTCATAAGACGCATTCCTATAAATGAAGCATCTAGAATATGCAACGTCCGAACAGAAAAAAAAAATCAAATTAATAGAAACAGAAATTATTGTGACAACATGTTTCACAAAAATAAATACAGCATACGAAGAAGAAGTCCAACTAACCTTCTGGGAAGAAGTTACACAGAAATAGTCTTCTTTAAAATCCTTTTGTTTGACTACATTATATAGAAAGAATATAAGCTTCCAGCTGCAATGGAACCCTATATGTTCAATGAAACGTCAAAAACAATAACCATGAAAAGTTCACAGGACTGATCTTGAAAAGAAAATGAATGTCATGCATATATACACAGAATTTCCATCCTACGGCCAGTGGCCTAGACCCAAAAAAGGGGCTTTTATCAACTTACTCAAAGCATCATAAAGTCCAATATTAGCATACTGTATCAGTAACAAGAAAACAAAGATGAACATGCACGAAGTTGTACCAAAAACTGCAAAAATTAGTAAAGGGAACTTAAGGTTCGAAGATACCCATTTTATAGGTGAAAGATTCATTTCACAAATCCGAGCAAAAATTACATTTTTAAGTCTACCGGAGCAAAAACTATACTCACCTTTTGAAGTTTACCGGCAAACAAAAGACATAATTTCAATCATTAGTTTGCATAGAAACGATCCCCAAGTCAAATGAATCAGTTTTTATTTTGATACCAACTAATAGGACTAATACAGAGACAAGGCAAGTAGTGCATGGACTAATTTATGTCCATCCCAAAAACTTAAAACCCATTTTTGGGGACTAAATAAACCCTAGCCTTAACAACTGATCCATTTCCAAGCTTAAACCCCGGACTAACTGGAAACCCAACAACTAGACCCATACCCATTCTCCCTCCTATCCCCATGGAAATGGAATACTTCACCACACTATCCATGTACTTCGGGTGAAACTCGGATCCATTGCTTGCCTCAAAATGACTTGGCGGAGGATCCAAAGAAAACGCCAGTAAATGCAGCAGCCAAACGGTCTTTGCTAGCCCAAGAAACTCCCCGTAAAACTGACTCCTCGGATGGTTCCCAGCCAGTACCTGACGCCTCTGCTCCAAATCACCAAACAGAGATTCCTCCATTTTGGGGTGTACAATGGCCAAATACTTCTTGAAACAGAAGTTTCCAAAACTGCAAGTTGGGAGAATCCCAAGAAGTTCCATTGGGTCCATTGCTTTCATGTCCCTGTACTGTGTAAAACACTCGCGGCGGTGCTGGTCTGGGTGGAGCAGTGATGACAAGCTTCCGTCCATGTAGAATGTCTCGTGATCGAATCCTTGGAACATTTTGCGGTTCACATAAGATTCCAGTGCGTATTTTGCGTGGTTGGCTCCGACAATTGAATCCGCCGTTGGTGTGGTGGAGTTCGATGAAGCAGCTTCGATGGATCTCACTGCCGCCGCAATGTCCCAGTGAGCAGAGCGCATCAAAGAGAGGAGCAAACTCGTGAAGGATTTTGAGGCTTCTTTAACTGAGCTCACTGTAGATTCGAACAGGTCAGGTGCCGGCGACATATTAACTGGAGCTTGACTGCTGCAGTTAACTCTTCGTTTTGACTTGTTTTTCTTTCCACTATTGCTGCTAAGCAACGTCGCCGTTTTTAGCTTCTCCTTCAAATCATCGATCTCAATGTCCTTTGCCCTCACTTCTTGCTTCAGTTCTTCCACGGCTGACTCATACGGCGCCACCACTTCTCTCAGCGTCGCCGCCCCGACTCTCCAGTCCCCTCTTTCACTTCCACCGCCGACATTCCGCCGGAATCTTTCCCTCAACACTCCAAGCCTCCGCAGTTCAGATATCACAGCCACGTCAGCCACGCGCATTTTATCCTGATCCCATGGACAATGCGCCTCCTGTAGACTAACGTAAGCCTTCTTCATTGCCGACACTGCATCGAACACTTCCCCTAAAAGCATTTCCATTTCAATTACTTTCTCAGTTCTTATCTCCTCATTTTTTACCTCAAAATTCTGGAATTTTTCCAGAGTTTCCACATAAGGTGGGTGTTCTTCTTCTTCTTCGTCGTCGTCTTCGGTAGTGTACTTGTCATCTTCAGATTCGTCGGCGTCACGAGCACCGGAGATGTGGCCGTTGGAGGAAAGTGGATGGAGCAAGCAAGAAGCAGTGACACGTTGGATCAGATCCGAGAAATTGGAAACCTTGTTGGCCATTTTCTAACACAGTAGCAGCAATTTTGGGATCAAGAGTGAAAGAGATTAACAAGTCAAGGCCACTAGTTTAATTATTTACTTTTAGTAGCGATTTATTTTACAATTAATTGTCTCTCCAGTTCATATCTTTCATAGAAAATAGTCAAAATGTCCTTTTTAATGTTGGTGATTTTTCTGTCCTCATCAATCTATCGGCTCAAAAATACTTCTAACCTTATCTTTTATTTCCAATTTGAACATATTTTAAATATGTCACTCCACTAATCGTAAAAGTCAGGTAAGGGTGTATTATAACTCTTTTAATTGTTGTTTGGAGCTTTTAAATTGCTTAAGTATATGCATTGAACTTCTTAAATTTTCAAATGCATACTTCAAATTGTTGTATTTGAAACTTATTTTAAAATATGAGACAAGAAAATATATAAGTATTATATATACCATAGAAAATTAAAGAACAAAATTGAAATTATACATTGGAGAAATAAAATACATATCAATTTTTTTTAAAAAAAATAATAATTCACTCATTGCATCGGTCAAATTAGCCCTTTAAATTTGAGATTTAAATCAAAATCATCCTTTTTATTTAGTGTGAAATATATTAATAGACCTTTAACTATTCAAAATATTTTTATTTATCTCATTTCGATTCTCGGGAACGATTAGGTTGGAGAGGATGAGCCGTTAGGGTGGGCGAGGGTTCTTTTTCCCCTTCTTTGGATTATAAGAAGAAGTGGTTGGACTAAAATGGTGTGTGATCAGATCTGAAACATAAATTGATGAAGAAGTGCTTTTTCCTTTACTTTAAAAAGGTTATGTATGAAAAAAGATGAATTACTTTTACTAGAGAGGTGTGTGTCACCTGAATTTAACGCTAAATTAGGAAGTTAAACTATGTATTCTGCCTTTTTGATTGGTTTATTTTCCATGTTAAAGAAGAACGTATGTATATCTCACCCTCATGATGTGCCAAATCAGAGTGTTGAAGAGACACTTTAAAAGTAGGAGACCATTAACACTTTTCTTCCGATGACTCATTAGTCACTCATAAATAATGTAACACTTTTGGATACATCAATCTAAAGTTAATTTTCACATTTGTGCAAAAGAACAAATCATAGTGTATGACGAATCTTCTAGATATATAGGAGCATATACTTAATTGCTAGTATTATATAATATCCAGGCTAATAAGAATATTGAACTTTTTTTTTTGGATGCATCAAACAAAAGTTTCCACTTTTTGCAAAAGAATAATCATAGTGTATGAGATTCTAGATAGGACCATATCCTTGCTATTTGCACATAATAATTTTAAACAAACAAAAAGTTGAAGGCTTAAGTCATCGACCGCCTTTTAAAATTGTCCGCATAATTTACTTAGACACCTCAACTAAGACTTGTACTTATTGAACACTTNTTCCACTTTTTGCAAAAGAATAATCATAGTGTATGAGATTCTAGATAGGACCATATCCTTGCTATTTGCACATAATAATTTTAAACAAACAAAAAGTTAAAGGCTTAAGTCATCGACCGCCTTTTAAAATTATCCGCATAATTTACTTAGACACCTCAACTAAGACTTGTACCTATTGAACACTTAAATTGTTCAAAACATGTACCTATTAACACAAAATGTTGATATGGCAAAAAATGTGTTTTGCACTTTCTTGAAGCTAGTGGCGGAGCCACCTTACAATGAGGGGTTCATCCGAACCCCCTTTAGCGGAAAATTATATAATTTATGCATGGTTAAAATAATTTTTTAGGTATATATAGTAGATGTCGAACCCCCTTCGACTACTTCATGTGTCTATTTTTTTAGATTTTGAACCCCTTATTGAAAATTCTGGCTCCGTCACTGCCTAAAGCGCGTGAAAAGATTCAAAATAGTGTCTTTTTGAATTTTTTTTACATTTTTTCTTCTTTTATTGACACTTGACATTATAATTAACTTAAAAATGAATAATCACCGGCAAAAATTTCTTTCTTCTTCACTCTTAGTATGAAAATGTATATATATCTTTTTTAAAAGCTAATCTTCAAGTTATTTGAAAAGAATTAGGTTTTGTGATTTGAGAAAAAATGTATTTTGGGAAGAAGATGAAGATGAAAGGGGGTTGGGTTGGGGTGGGGTTGGGTAGAATAGGTTGACAGTTTCATTTTTTTTTTCTTTTAAAAAAAATTAGATATAAAAAGTGTTTAAAATAACTTTAAACAAAATTATTTTTTTTATAATTTTCAGGGCTCAGTGCCACATGTTATTTTTTAATTTGCCGTTTTGTCACGTCACCGCAAGTGTATCACGCACTCTTTATATATTTTGTTGATTATCAAAAAATGCCTAATAGGAACAATTTTTGAATTGATAAAAGTATTTAATAGGTACTAGTCTTAGTTGAAGTATCTAAGTGAATTATGTGGACAACTTTAAGGGGCCGCTCACGACTTAAGTCAAAGTTTAAAAGAAAATATAGCATATTCAGATGCATGCAACAAGGTAGTATAACGTGTCATTCCGTGATGAATACTGAAGTATAATACTACCTTTTGAGCTACCAAAGTAAAGATCCGGGGACACTTGTTGAATGCTAATTAAGTACATATGCATAATTAGCTCTTGGATAAAGAGTAATTAGAGGGAAATCTAAATGGGACTTTGTGAGGATCTTCAGATACAATAAATTATAACCACTCAGATATGGTACACTGAAAATATAATATGTTTAAAAAGTATATTCATCCCCTATTTCCTAGATATGAGGAAAATGAACCAAAAATATACACTTGAACATTGCACCAGGTGTTTTATATTTACCTCTATTCAAAACTTTTCTTGCCATCAAAGCAAACATTTCTAATTTTTCTCTGCTAGATTTGGGATTTCAATGCAAGCAAATGGTAACTTGCTTTAGCTATATTTAAATATTTTTACATCATTGGTACATATAATTTAGATTCATATTCAAAAATTATTAAACTTTTAGACAAATTGACAGCGTAAATATTTTTTCAACTATCAGTATATTGTTATGAACTATGCATTTACTAGTCATGGTTAGTAATGCAAGAAATTAAAATAAATATCCCTACCAATTGAAGTGCATTACTGCTTCTTCCTAAATTATTGAGATGTGGATAGGTAGCCCAAAACAACACGGTATGGAAGAGTTAAGAAAGGGACTACCAAACAGCCATACACAAATTCATTGTTTGTGACAAGTGCCCTCTCATTCAACATTTAATGAGTGTGTCCAAACCCAACTACTAGCTAGCCATAGCTAAATGTAGTGAGTGGCCACCACCTCCTAAAATTTCATTATATGCTTATTTTTATATATTTTCTATTTTGTTATGAATTATGATCCTCGAAACTTCTTTTCACCCCACATGATGTACATCCAAATATACTATTTCCATGATTAATTATGATAGTTTTCATATTGATGTAGGTCGGTCTCTAGCTCATACAAATTTTGCAACTCTTGGAATCATTGTTTAATGAACTGTGATAGTTCTCATGTAACTTTTTAGGTTACATTTTGGAGACTAAAAGAATATGTACGTACTTGCACGAATTTGTCCATACAAAATTAAAGTCAATGCAATGAAGCACTATAAATGGTACTCCTTTATTTCATGTATACTTTTCTTTTTAGCCCGCTTAAAAATAAGTGTTTTTATTTTTATCTGACAATTTTTCAATTATAATCTTCCATATTATATCGTTAAAATTACAAAATTAAAGCTCAATTTGATACAATATATTTTATCTTCAATTTTTAAGATCATAAAATTCAAAAAATAAAAAACATTTTACTTTCTTAAACCAAATTAAAACCAGAAATATAAATTAAAATAAAAGGAGTATTTTCTTTTTTGATTTCATTTATGATATTATTTTTATTTTAATCAAACATAATCATATAAATTGAGAGTATTAACATTATTTGGGTAAGTGCGTGGACCTGGGAACAGTGAGAGAACATGCCACTTATAAGAGCACAACGATGTAGTACCCACCTTATAACTTGATGAGTTGTCTCAATAAATCAGAGCTAACCACCATATGTAGCAGTAGATCTCACTCTATGAACTCAAATTCAATCTTTGGTTGTACATTTATACTTTAATTTAATGTCCAATCCAAAGTACCTCCAATCAAGACAATATTTGGGAGCCCACCCCCATTTTTCTCTATGCCAACCGACTTTTTTGGATGAATGAACCTTTGTTAAGCCCGAGCTGGCGGTGGCCTAGATGCTTGAGAAAAGTAATAAATTAAGCTTAAAAAAATTTAAGTTTGTACTACATAAATCCTTTAAATAAATAAAATATTAAAGAGAGATATGCCACTATCCTCGTCAATTATCATTATACTATAGTTGATGTAAGTATGGAAGTTGTTCTCCTGTTGGTTGAAGCCTTGACACATAGAATTATGAAAAAAATAATAATTTTAAAAACAAATAAGATTATATTAATAAATTTTAACGATTTTTATCGGATTCGATCAAGAGTTCGGTCCTAAATTATGAGTTGAGAGCAGGGTGAGCCCCGAGTCTAATCCCGACTCCCCATGGAGGTAAGGATCAGGTCTCAAGCTGGAGTTGGGAGTTGGGCCTAGGGTCGGGGTTGGAGTTGGGTAAAGTTTAGGTCGAAGTCAAGGGTAAATTAGGTCTTGGATCAACATTGAAGTAGAAGTCTAGTCAGTATCAACAGTCAAAATCTTGGGTCCTGAGATGAGGCCAAGTATTAGGGTTGAGATTAGGTCATGAGTCAGCATCGGGTCACGAGTAGTTGCTAGGGGTTAGTTGTCGGGCCTAAGTTAGGGTTAGTCAGGGTCTAGTCGAGAGGATCAAGTTCTAAGTCGAAGTTGGGGTCAGGGTTGTGTCGGGACAAGGGTCTAGGCCCGTGTTAAAGAGTGAGATTTGGATTTGGTGTCACCAAACACATCCTTAAAGCTTAAAAAATCTAAGCTTGTACCAAATAAATCCTTTAAATAAAAAATAAATAAAAGAGAGATATGCCTCTATCCCTATCATTAAACTATAGTCTATAAGTATGAAAGTTGTACTCCTGTTTGTTCGTTGAGGCCTCTGACAGATAGAACCATGACAAATAAATTAAAAAACCCACGCTTTCTTCACATGTACATCACATTGACACATTATTCCAAATTAACTATTCTTTTCTCCAAACTTTTGTCTCCTTCCATGATATTTTTGCATATATAAACAACCAGCTTAAATAATGATTCATTAACATAACCTCATTTGAGAAAGAAAAAAAAAATGAACCTTTCAACAATTCGAACAATGGCTGCTCTTTCCCCAAGGTCTCATTCTCATAGCTCTTATCGTACCCGTTGTGTTAGTTTTCCTGCTAGATCACACCCCAGCACAATCAAGATTGAACAAGTTTTGAACAAAATCAAAACTTGGGAATCATCTTCTCCTTTATCTCCAAAAGCAGAAGAAAAAACCCAAAATGCTCTGTCAAGCGGCCTTGTAGAATTATACGAGTGTGTAGAGGAACTACTTGCGCTGCCAATGACTCAGAGGGCGCTTCTCCAGCATCAAGATGACAATTTTGTGAAGGAATTGCTGGAAAGATCAGTGAGATTCATAGATATCTGCAGCAACACAAGGGATACCGTCATGTGTTTGAAAGAAAGCGTGAGAGAACTTCAATCCGCGCTTCGAAGAAGCAAAGCAGGAGATGATTTATTGACTATTGAGGGTAGTGTTAGTGCTTATATTTCTTCAAGAAAAAACACTCAAAAGGAAATTGAAAAATCCCTTACTATACTGAAACAGATAGATAACACCCCATCAGCCACAATGAAAGACTCTCAGCTCTCTGCTATAATTAGAGTTCTTGAAGATGCCAGTTTCACAACTATTTCTACTTTTCAGTCATTGTTAATGTTTCTTTCTGTGCCAGCCTCGAAACCAAAGTCCAATAAATGGTCATTGGTTTCGAAGCTGGTACATAAAGGGGTTGTAGGCAGTGAAGGGCAGAGGGAAAAGCTGACTGAGTTGGAGAAAGTTGACACTGCACTCAACAACTTGCTGGATCATGTTTCTGGACATGAAGAGGAAGTGGAAAGTTTTGAATTTGCACAAAGAAATCTGGAGAATTTGGAGAGTAGCATTGAGGATCTTGAAAATGGATTAGAGATGTTGTTCAAGCTTTTGATCCGGACAAGGGTGTCTCTACTCAACATACTTTCTCTCAGTAGATAAATTAAGGTATCATGCATAACAGCTCAAGTATTTTTTGCATGATTGAAGCTGTAATGTATAGATATTTAATTTTTAGTCGTTGAGTCCTGTAAATGAACATATTGTGTATAGTATTAGCAGCTAAGGAGGAAGAGGATTAAGAAACATGGACAAAGTTTTCCAATTTCCTAATCCTTTTCTCTGTTTGTCTTTTGTGTTATTCCAGTTTTACAGATTAGTGCCAAAATTTTGCAGAGGTGCTAATTGTGGCCAAGATTAGTGATTATTTGGACTTCTAAGGATTTAGCCCAAAGAAGTCCAAGAGTGCGTGCACGTAACATGTAGTTGTTAATGGGCTGATCTGATATGGGTAGGCCCATTCAGTATTTCAGTCCAGTAAGGGATTTTAGCCCCTTCTTGTGTATGTTCATTCTGTACTATAATCCATTAATTAATGGATCTAATTCCTCATTGTGTATGAAATTTGTGAAAAAAATTGTGAGATGGATGCTTCTTAAATTGATCTATTGCAGATGTACTAACTACATGGGGGAAAACTCCTTCCTTTTTATTTGGTTATAATAATGTGCTCAAATTAATACTATAACAATGATGCTAAGATATCTATAGAACAAGGATGATGGTGAATCTTTTAACAACTCGAATCGGATATTATCTACAAATCTAGACACCACAAGAGAGCCTAATAAAGAAGGTGCNTACTATAATTTAATCCCGGGATTATTTGGTATTATCCCTCACACCAAACGACCCCTAACAGTTAACAGTGATGCTAAGATATTTATAGAACAAGGATGATGGTGAATCTTTTAACAACTCGAATGGGATATTATCTACAAATCTAGACACCACAAGAGAGCCTAATAAAGAAGGTGCTTCGAGGTAAAAAATTATTTAGATAATCAGACTGAAATCAGTTGTAGAAATTGATATTCAACCACTACAAACTTAGGACCAAACTTTTAGATGTTCCAAATTGTGTGGAATTTTGATCGAACATTTTAGAATGTATTTTTCTTAACAATTAATAGGAGAAAGATTACAATTTTAAAGTACTATTTTAATATAATTTTTGAATACTTAAAGATTAATTACCTTAATTTTATAAGCAAAAGTGATAAATAAAAATAAAAAAAGATATTATTGAATATTTTATAATTTTCGTTTGTCTTTAATGATGGTATCTTAATGGTGAAGACAGCAGTGTGAAGAAGAAGAAAAAGCAATGTGAAAAGGGGAAGAAAAAGACGCTGTATTAAAATGATGAAAATGGTGAAGGCTGAAGAGTGTAAAGGTAGAATCCAAAAGACGTTTTCCTAGAAAGGCACAAAACCCACGGTTCAAAACCTTGAATATACATGGGATCCTCTGAAGGTCCATAATAAGACCCTTACAAACGAACGCCACGTCGTCAATAAAATAACGGCTCTTTTGTCTATGTCGGTCGTCGCTCCTCGCTGGGCCCTACCAAGACCGCCACGTCATCCACTTTTGATATAATGATATTTTTGTTTTCATCCCAAACGACCGTTACACATACAACTCTGTTCTCTTCTTCATTACCATTCTCACACACACTCTTCTCATTGCTTCACTCTCTCTTTCTCTTTTAAGAAGAAAATGACAGTAGCAAACGCTGCCACCAAGCACTGCAAGAAGGCCATGAAGATGGGTCTTTCTCTCTTCTACAGAACCTTCAATTCTTCTAAATGGTGAATTTCAATTTTACTTCTTCTTGAATAAAATAAATCAAGTTTTTTTTTTTTTTTTACATTTTTTTGTGTGTATGCAGCAAGACAATGGCAAAGATGACGGTGGCGAGAATAAAATTGCTGAGAAACAAGAGGGAGGTGGTTGTGAGGCAAATGAGGAGAGACATTGCTATGCTTCTTGAATCCCGTCAGGATGCCACTGCTCGTATTCGGGTACTTTTTTACAGTTTCGTATTTAACCTCTGATTTAGGGTTGGGGATTATTTGATTGATTGATTGATGGATTAATGGAATAATTTATATGTAACCTCGAAATCAACTCGTAGGAATGGAGAATTTGGTATATCATGCCTGGCATGTCAGTCATGGTGGCTAGCTCTCTCCTGTTACTGTTTAGAATTAGTACTGAAACCCTTATGGATCATTTAGCTTGAAACATACAATTTTTGCTTTGCTTCAAGATTATAGGGTTTCTACATGTGGATAGAGCTGACTTCTTTTTAGGATCTTTTGGGGCTATTCACCAAAACCTGGAGGCTGTGATTAACTTAATCTCGTTGAAGTGTCTTGATTGTATTTATGACTTTTCTCATTCTGAAACACTTTGTTTACTTCAAAATTATGTGCTTTTGCTAAAACTCTGTTTGCTTCTTAATTTATACCATGGGATTTAGTTGCTGAATTTCCCTCCTCCTCCAAGCTTTAGCAGCTATGCTGGATGTCTACCTTAATGTTTGAGCCAAGATACCTCTGCCATTAGATCTTTCTGGTTGTGGCTATAGATTGGACTAATCAATGTGATAGGAATGAACTCTTCTTTTTAATGCAAAGAGTATGGAAATTCCAATAATATTTCTGTTCTGTTGGGTAATCGTGAAGTCGAGAGTCTATTGGAAACAACCTCTTTACTCTACAAAGGTATGGGTAAGATCTCATACATTACCCTCCCCAGACCTCACTTGTAGGACAAAGGTATGGGTAAGATCTCATACATTACCCTCCCTAGACCTCACTTGTAGGATTACACTGGGCATGTCATTGTGGGTAATCTTGAAGTTGCTTAAAAAGACCCATAATAATTATGCACTATGAGAGGGCAGAAATACATTATGTGTTTATCTTTTGGGTAAGGGATTTTGTTGAAAGTTATCTTTCACGCCTATAAGGGTGGATATCAACAAACCTCTTCTATTTTGATATACCAACATGTGATTTTAGAATGACATATATTTCAAGTTAAAGTGGAATCTTCTTATTTCTATCGTTCATGATCCTTTTCAAGAAGTTACTGTTCTTAGGGTTGTCTCTTTCTACTAATCGTTTGGAAAGAACACTCACATGCTTCATTTTTTATAGGTCGAACATGTAATAAGGGAACAAAATATATTGCAAGCAAATGAGATCCTCGAGCTCTTCTGTGAACTAATTGTGGCTAGACTAACAATTATTGCAAAGCAAAAGTAAGATGTCTCAAGCTATATAATTTTTTTTCTTCAAAAATTTAAGATTAGAAGACAAAGCTAACAAATACCCTTGTTTTCTATTTATCTGCCTGTTGCAGGCAATGTCCAGCTGATTTGAAAGAGGGGATATCAAGTTTGATTTTTGCTGCCCCAAGGTGCTCAGATATTCCAGAATTGATGGGAATTAAAGACGTTTTTGAGAAGAAATATGGAAAAGATTTTGTTTCAGCAGCGACTGACCTGCGACCCAACGCTGGTGTAAACCGGACGGTAATCATATTTCTTCTCTTAAAACTCGTTGCTCTCTTTAGCATAATAAATGTATCTATATTGTTGTGCTTGGGAGGGGTCTAAGAGAAGTGGGTAATTGTTGCTACAGCTCATTGAAAAGCTCTCTGTGAAAACTCCAAGTGGTGAAGTCAAACTAAAAATCATGAAAGAAATAGCCAAGGAATACCAGGTTGAATGGGACACCGCAGATTCAGAGATGGAGCTTCTCAAGCCACCAGAAGAGCGTATAGTGTGTCTCTCTCTCAAAATCCATCTTTATCTGAATATGATGCCAAACACATTCGATGACTACCTAACTAGTATCTATTGTCTTTGATCAGGAAGGACCAAATGGCTTTGTAAGTGCCACTAGCTTACCCCTGAAGCCGACCTCAAAGCAACCTGCTGAGCCTAACAACCTCCCAAGGTATTCATTCATAAGTTAAAGTTTGTTTCCCACCCTACTGTTGAACCATGATATTTCTTTTGTTCTCTTTGAAAAAAAAAGGATTTGACTTGCTGGTCAATTACTAACAGGGCTTCAGATGACGGAGAATTGAAAGTTGCCAAATTTGATGACCCAGCTTCAGCTGCTAAAGCAGCTGCTGAATCTGCCAAGCAAGCAATTGCTGCAGCTGAAGCAGCTGCATATCTGGCCAGTAAAGATGCAAAAGCATCTTCTGCTGGTTGTCACAACTCTAGGAACAATGCAACTGTTGACAATATCCCTTTCATTTCTGGTGCTCAGGCTCCCAAGTTCTCGCAAAATGAAGTGGCACCACCTTCTCAGTCCATAGTTGATCTGTATGATATGCACTGGAGTAGTAAGAACATCAGGAATTCTGAAAATTCGCATGGTTCTGCTGGTGAAGAGATGCCATTAGATATGAAAAGATCACAGAAGTTTGATAGGAGACATAGCTATAATGTCCCATCCTCAAATCGTAATGTTCAGTATGATGATTCAGAGTGCGACGAGGAAATCGAGATGGAAGATCCCCCAAGTGGGACATATAAACCCAGCCCACCAACTGATACTGATGGTGGGAAGTTCTACAGAAGGCACAGCTACAATGTTCCATCAGCACATTCAGGTATCAAGTTTGATGAATCAGATGGTGAAGAAGAGATGGAAACTCAAGAATTCACTAGAGGAACCAATCGAGCCCCTAACCGTCCTGCACCTCATGTGCCTCGGGTTCATCCCAATTTACCTGACTACGACAAGCTTACTGCTCGCTTCGAGTCTCTCAAGTCCCAGAAATCTCGTCGTACCTAGATATCCAGGGTTCATGGAGTCAGATACATTTTGTGCCAGTCTAATATTATTGTATACAGTACAGAAACCAAATGATATGTTAAAAATGGTGTAGCATCATTTCGTGGAGATCACTTCTTCCCTTTGTGTCGAGTTTATAAATATTGGTGTAATAAATCTTGGATATCCATTTTGCAAGGTTGTCATTTTGCGGATCTCTGTCTCTTTCTTAGATATATTTCCTGTCTATTCTCGAGTTTGATTGTATATATATTTTTTTTATGATATAAGTGTATATTATTTCACAAATTATGTAGTTATTTTTATTTAAATTTTCGGAGATAAAAAACAATTTAGGGTAGGGAGAGAGGGAAGATGGAAAACTCTCACCTACTAGGTAAAAGTTGAAGTATTTAATCAACACACTATTAAGATTCTCCAAAATTTTGGTTAAAATCTTTGATCAATTGAGAAAAAGGTTCGGAAGTATTTTTCTTGTCTTGCTCTGAAGGTCAACTTAGCATCGATGTGTGTTCTAATACAAAGTAGTGATAATTTAGGTAGCTAAATGAAATAATGGATAGTTAATGCATCAAATTAGAGAAAAGGTTATGTGTGTTTTTACCGTTAACTAAAAAAAATATGAAAAGAAGTTATGACCATCTAAGATTTCTAATTACTAGGTAAAAGTTGAAGTATTTAATCAACACACTATTAAGATTCTCCATTTTTTTGGTTAAAATCTTTGATCAATTGAGAAAAAGGTTCAAAAGCATTTTTCTTGTCTTGCTCCTGAAGGTCAACTTAGCATCGATGTGTGTTTTAATACAAAGTAGTGATAATTTAGGTAGCTAAATGAAATAATGGATAGTTAATGCATCAAACTAGAGAAAAGGTAATAGTATGTGTGTTTTTACCGTTACCTAAAAAAAATATGAAAAGAAGTTACGACCATCTAAGATTTCTGATTAATCTGTGATATTTGTTATTATTAGTAACAGTTACCTTTCAAGTTTCAAAACAACAACAAATAACATACTCATTGTAGTTTTAGATTTTCTTACCCTAATTTTATGGGGTAGGAAGTAGTTTATTTTTTATACACTCTCAACTTAACTCTCCCAATACAACCAACCTAATAATGATATACTCTCAGCTTAGGTGATTGACTACCTGAACTCTCACGTTATTGATGATGGTTCAATTCTCTACATTATAATCCCCTTTCATTTGATTCCTATTTCGAATATAATTATCCACAAAGAATAGTTACAATTTCTTCTTTTTTTTTCTTCCTTTAAAAGGGAAGAAAGAAAAGAAAATAAAAGAGAAATTGAAAACCCCGTAGAAAATGGGAAGGAGTGGCTCCTTATCTTTCAAGAACCAGAGTTAGCCGTTCTCTTTGCTGTCCGAGGTAGTACTAGATAACACAGGTATGTTCCTCTTCTTCTTTATTGTTCAATAGCTCTATCAGGTTATTTTCTTTATCTTCTCTCTTTCTATTTGCTACTTCCCATTCATTCCATAATCTTAACTTCTCCTCTATCAGTTGCAAGACTTTAGTTTTCGGACGAATAAACTTGCTGCTTGGTTTCCTTCAAGTCTTGTACTTCAATTTTTCTGAGTTTATGCTATTGAATGCTTATGTTGTCTTTCCCTTCATTCTTTTTTCCTGGGGTTCCTCAATTTTCTTGTGGGCTGGCCGACGGGGGTGGATGGCGGTAGAAATTCAAGAAAAGATTGTTTGTGGATTCTTTATTGAATGCAATTGTGATTGGATACTTTATTTGAAGCTATTGGCATATTACATTCTTTTGTTTAGAAGAATTCCCTCCACTTCTGCTATTTAAAAGTTAGTTCTTGACAACAAAACCAAGAAAGGATATGAATTAGTCCATTCATGGGTCACGTATGTCTTTTGTAAAGTGCAAGATGATGTTTCTGATTTTGGGGTAATTTAGCTGTGCTGAGTTAACATCCTCTGTTCTTAATGGAGTTCTTTTCTTTTTCCTTGTGTTTTCAGAATCGGTTCAGACGCTTGGTAGTTAAGTTTTATTATGGCTGCTTGATGCAGCGCATTATGATTTCTCAAGCATTTCGTTTGTTGAATTGGAAGTATCATTTGAGGTGCGTTGAGTTGGAGAAGCTGATTCAGTGGATGGTCCATTTCTGGAGATGGTTATTCTCTTGTCTTGTACTGAACTCTCTAGCCTATGGGAGACGTCAAAGGTAACCATCTCAATCTATCATATACCATTAAAATAGTCACAGGGAAAGAAAATTTCAAAATTTTCCTTTTAGCTATGTCTATTCTTGTTGAAAAGGAAAAAGAATAGAATAATATCTACCTAATCTAATCTATTTTATAGAGATTGATATCAAATCTACAATTCTTAGTTTAGCTGATGTTGGACCCCCATATTATATTCCACACGCTCAAGATGCCCAGTCCTGGGCATGCCAGGGGAGGGAGGGGGTGTTAGATATCCCCCATCGGTTTTGGATGAGGTACTTGATCTCCTTATATGGTTTTAGACAAGAATCACCTTAGGAGCTAGCTATGTTAAGCTCAAGGTTTATATCTTCTGATAAATGATTTGAGAATTTACTAGATACTTTGTTCATTATCTAGTGCGCTGTGCTCATGTTGTTCTTAGCAGATACTGCATTCAGGACATTTGAGCTGCAACTCTTCTGTGAAGGGAGATATGTTGACTTCATCTGTTGCTTTATGCAAAGCTAGGCATGATGTCCCTGTGTTAGTACCTTCTAAACAAAGAGGAAAACTTTTCCCAAGGAACTTATGGATTAAATCTCATACAAGGATGCCTTTGGGTAGCATGTTTGGATCCTGGCTAGTAGAAAGGTCTATACCTATCCGTCTATTCATTCCAGCTCGCACTAGAGGTATTACTTTTATGATAATATTTCTGTGGACAGTTATACTCGTTTGTAGTTTTCTAATTTATGCATTATTTTGGATATTAAATGCTTCCAGTGAAATGCAGATGGGAATGTTACTGTGAAATGCTTGAACAGCAATTCTTCCATCCTAAAGCAGGTCTTTAGTGATTTTATAGATGAGGATAGTTTTTTCTCAGATGAGATTGATACAGCTTCAGATTGTGGCAAAAGTATTTCAACCGAACCTTTGATCATTGAGGAGCCATGGCTATGCGAGTCTTCCCTGCTTCTTCATCATTTGGCAGAGTCTGATGCTTCTGGTGATGTCATTTGTGACGACAAGATTGTTGAGGGTCTTGACTGTGAACATTTAGAATCAGGATTATTAAATCAGTCCACACTTAGTGAGACTTTATGGTCCAAGTATCAGGTCAATGCTAATGATGCTTCATCAGGAACCTTGTGCGCAACATATGCCCATGTAGAGGAGCCCTGGCTATTGCAAGCATGTACGTCATCTCCTAGTTTTGATGCTGAGATGGCTCCTTATGACTGTGAAGTTGAACGGTCAGATAATAAGGATGAAGCTCAACCTCCATTTAGCGATCAACTCGAACAGTTAGCTCAACCTTCATCTAGCAATCAACATGAACAAATACCTGAGAAGCTGTTGGATGTTGATCAATGTGATGCTATTTCCAAGGAAGACTCTTTCACAACAATTATTCTGATTAACTCTTCGGTTTGTACTGTGCAAAGAATTGCTGTTTTAGAAAATGAGAAACTGGTTGAACTGCTGCTGGAACCAGTGAAAAATAACGTGCAGTGCGATAGTGTATATCTAGGAGTAGTTACAAAATTAGCTCCACACATGGGTGGTGCATTTGTAAATATTGGCACTTCTAGACCCTCCTTTATGGATATAAAGCCCAACAGAGAACCATTTATTTTCCCTCCATTTTGTCATGATTCAAGGGAAAAGGTAATTAATGGTGCTGCTGTTGACATGCTTGAAGAGAACCTAGGTCTTCCTAGAAATAAATCCACTTTAGAAGAAGTGGAGGCGGATGAGATTGATGATGCTGATATAGAGGATGAATCCATGGAATACATGGACAGTGAGTTTGGGGACCATGAAAGTGGTGATACTTGTGATATTTTAGAAGTCCTTGCAGAAAATTGTAATGGTAGTGTAACTGAGCATGGGCTTGATACTCATTTAGAGAAATATCCAGAAGAATCCAGTGGAATTGGGTACCGAGGGCAGAATCCAACTATTGAGCATGCTATGAATGGTAAGAAAATTTCACAAAGAGATGAAAGCAAGTGGGTCCAGGTCCGAAAAGGCACTAAAATAATTGTGCAAGTTGTTAAAGAAGGATTGGGTACGAAGGGCCCAACACTGACTGCTTATCCGAAATTAAGGAGCAGATTCTGGGTATTACATGTTTCATGATCATGTATTCTGTGTCTCACAGCTGAAAGTCCATTATTAGAAAACCCAATCTAATTGGTTCTCCTCTTCCCAGGTTTTAGCTCCTCGCGGCAACACAATAGGTATTTCAAAGAAGATTGCTGGTGTTGAGCGCACGCGTTTAAGGGTCATTGCAAAAACTTTACAGCCTCAAGGATATGGTCTTACAGTAAGGACAGTTGCAGCTGGTCATTCACTAAATGAATTGCAGAAGGACTTGGAAGGGTTGCTTTCAACTTGGAAAAGTATAATTGAGCATGCAAAGTCTGCAGCTCTTGCCGCAGATGAAGGTGTTGATGGAGCAGTTCCTGTTATGCTTCACCAGGCAATGGGCCAAACACTTTCTGTTGTTCAAGATTATTTTAGCGATAAGGTCTGCTCTCTCCTGCTCATTCTCGGGTCATTACTTCATAATTTGTTCAGTTCTTCATTTTTTAGGCAACTTCTGTTCATGGGCTTTCTCAAATTAGCATGAAAACACAATTATACTTTCTTACTCTAGCATTGATGTTCAGGTGAAGAGTTTGGTGGTTGATTCTCCAAGGACATATCATGAGGTATGGACTTAGCCAGTTATCAGTCAATGGAATGAAAAGATTTTTGACCTACAAGCATGATTGCATGTCTTTCTCGAGCTTTAATGTTCCTCTAGGTTGATTTTTCACATGGGAGCGGTTTTTGATAACCACTTGCAATAGTGAGTGGTTTTTGGCATAAAGATTTGCATATACTGGCTATGAATGAGATTATCTTGGATCAAATTAAACCCAAGTTAATGAAACATTTAAGAAGTAAAATTAGCTTGTTTAAGAATAGCGCCCAGAGTGCAATGATGAGTAGCACTGCAATATGCATCTCAGTACATTACCTACTTGTGAATAGAACTGAGGACATTGATTTTCGTCTTTAAACTAAAAGGGCATCTGTGCTTTAAGTTACAAATATTTTCCTTTTTGACTTTAAGTGTCCTGATTTCTTTCGTTTCACACAGTTCAGCATATAGTCGCGGTATAGTGTACCACAACTTTTGTCGCCTTTTTTTGCCCTCTTTTATTCCAACTCTGCAAAAGTTATTTTGGAGATCTTGTCATACAACAAATAGTCGCGGTATAGTGTTCCACAACCTGTGGGCTAGAATTTGTTGAGGAATTTTTTAAATTACGGTGTACCCTAATATAGATATATTGGACTCTGTTCAGGTTACAAACTATCTTCAAGAAATGGCACCTAATCTTTGTGAAAGAGTTGAGTTGCATGGTACAAGAACTCCCCTGTTTGATGAATACAACATTGAAGAAGAAATAAACAACATTCTCAGCAAAAGGTGGAGATCACTTAGTTTCTTTCTATTACTTTCTTTTAGCTTTATGCCTTTTATGACATGTATTTTAACTTCTCGTGAATCAACATGTTTCCTGTTTCATTGATATTCCTCCTTAATCCTTTGATTTATAAAATTTGCAGGGTTCCCCTTGATAATGGAGGTTATCTAGTGATCGAACAGACAGAGGCTTTAGTCTCTATCGATGTAAATGGTGGACATTGTGTGCTTGGTCAAGGGACTTCACAAGAGATGGCTATTCTCAACGTTAACCTCGCAGCTGCTAGACAAGTATGTAGACCTGCATCTGTTTTGATTACACATTGTATTCCAAGAGCGTACTTCTTCTACACCTGAGAAAGTTGGTTATCAGAAAACAAACTAGGATATGCTTAGAAGATCCTTTTTAATGAATTAGAAGATGCTTAGTGTTTGATGGAAATACTTCAATCCAACACTAAAATATGTCTCTTGACAAGCTACACTGCTTCTCTTTTTTCCTGTGGTAGACAAGGCCTCGTTTGTAGCTTAGTAGTATCTTGTCAGATCCCAGAACAGAAGAATATTCTGTTGATGCGTCTTCTATGGATAATTAATTCTTGTTTAAAAACAGAAACTACACAGGGTATCATGTCCATGTTACCGTTTTAATCTGCTATTGGTTTGGACGTAGCATGTCTCAATTATGTGCTAAACCTCTATTTTTTTTCTTGGAGGGGATAACCAAGACATAGAGGGCTATGTGGATAATGTGCCCGCTCTCTACCTTTCTTCAGTTAAATACCACGCTTTTGTCATAGGAAGGTTTAAGCTCTTCACGTGTGTCTAACCCACACATCACACATTGTGCTCTTACCACTAGACCAAAGCAACGGGGGGTAATCTGTGGTTGCTTTTATGCACTTCTATTTAAGTCGCGTTAATTTGATCCAATTTAGCAGTCAGCCTGGGCTGAAGAATTACACACATTTTTAAAGGAGAAGGAAGACAGCAGAAACCAATCCAAATGAGATGTTATGTACTCATTTTTGCTTTAACCATAAGCAAGTATTCATCATTCTAATTCAAAGAAATACTGCACTTCTAGCTTCATTAGGTGTTCCTGGTTAGATTTGAACCTTTTATCTGAGACCCCGAGCTAGTTACCGAAATGTACGACAACACAACATTGGATCTTTTTTGTTGATAAAGACAACATAGGATTGCATTGGTTTTCTTTCTATATGTTAAGTTTATTGTTTACGGCAGATTCCCTTTTTTAATTTTATCTGATAATTGTGGTCATTAAGTATATACTGAAAATTATTCTCAGATTGCTAGGGAAATAAGGCTGAGAGATATTGGTGGCATTATTGTGGTGGATTTCATAGATATGTTGGATGATTGTAAGTAAACAACCCTCTCTCCGCCCACTCCCCTCCTCTCTATGTGTGTGTATGTGTCACAGGCGGATCCAAGACTTAATTTGATGAGTTCAACCTTTAAATTCTCAGCACAGAACTCAATGTTCTTCTAAAATTATGATGTGTGTGGTCTTTATGTGGTATTGATGCAAAATATTTTGTTTAAACGGGATTACTACTGAAAATAAGAAAGAAAAGAGGAGACATAAATTTATATTATGGTCTTCTATGTAAATCTAAAATTGAAGTTAACCTTGTCGAATGCTTGGTAACTAAACGACATTACTTATTGTACATAACACCTACTGTTCATCATCTAAAACCGGCATGTAATCAGACTGAAAGTTTCATAATCAGTGCCAGCCTACTATGCCTCTCTCTAAACTATATTAGACACTAAGCTCATACCATATGATTTGTAACATGATATCTTGAAGTCAACAATACATTTTGAAGATGTAGTCCTCTTTTTATTTGGTACAGATGTACTTACATAACATGTATACCTGTATGAACATATGTTATGCAATTGTTTGAAAGTTTTTTCTTTTATTTTGTTTTCCAGCAAATAAGAGATTGGTCTATGAGGAGGTCAAGAAGGCTGTTGAGAGAGATCGATCAACAGTTAAGGTGTCTGAATTGTCCAGACATGGGCTTATGGAGATTACCAGGAAAAGAGTATGTTATTTGGTGCTGAATTTCTCTGTCATAACTACACTACTGGAAATGTCTAATTAATCATGGTTGGTCATTTCATCTTATACCTGACAGGTTCGACCTAGTGTGACATTCATGATCAGTGAACCATGTATGTGCTGTCATGGTACGGGGAGAGTGGAAGCTTTAGCGACTGCATACTCTAAGATTGAACGTGAAATTTGCCGGTTGCTAGTAAGTAAACTAATACTCTTCAGATGCCTTTCCAAGGTTATCTTCTTGGGTTTTTATCTCCTCCTCATCTGTTAAGCTGCAAAAAGGTTTATCCAAAATCTTTTGGTTCTTTAGCAAGCTAATCCATTCTTACCACTTGGTCTCCATTTTTCCTCCTCTTCTTTTGGATCTTTCTGAATATAGTTCAACATGATTCGAGATAATGACCGCTTTCCCAAAAACTAATTCTTGTTTCTTGTGTTGCAGTCCACAACGGATCTGAAGGCAGACCCTGAAAACCCCAAGTCTTGGCCCAGATTTATTCTCAGGGTTGATCAGTACATGTCTAACTATTTAACTTCAGGAAAGAGGACAAGGCTAGCTATCTTGAGTAGTTCTCTCAAAGTTTGGCTTCTTCTAAAGGTATGCTTAACCATTTTGTTCATTTTCATAACAAATATCACTTTTATTCTGTATTTACTGATTTCTGTAAGCTGTGATTAACCAGGTTGCTAGAGGTTTTACCAAAGGGACCTTTGAGCTAAAACCTTTAACAGTTGACAAGGAGTATAAGGATGATGAACGTGAAACATCTATTTCAGTGTTGCGACCGACAGAGGGTGGATTTCACCCCCCTCGGAGAAAAGTCACCATCTTCCCCATCAAAAAGTGGAAGAGTAGTGGAAAGTGATCATCTTACCTCCTTTAAGAATCATCTGTACAGCTCTCAATTCACAATGCACATCCAGATATGGTTAGCATAATTTTATTAGCCAATTCTTTCTTCCCTCTTGAGTTTTTCTCGTCGGCTTGTAAGAAATAGCTAGTTTTGAGGAAATCAATTTTGCATAGCATTCTGGCCTCGCCTTTGTAAGCCACAACATAAGATTCATTTATCTCATAATCATGAGCTTTTGCCACACTAATTGTAATTTAGCATGATGCTGAAAATAGTGTCTCGTCTTTCATTTCCACCCTTCCTTTCTAAACACAGAGGTTCATAGAGGAAAAATGATCCTCTTGATTCAAGTTCAAAGACGATCCTTTACTTTCAAGCCGTAGAGTGTCTTAGGAAAAATAATGCATACATTAGCTTTATGTATTACTAGCTAGAGCTTTTAAAAATAGAAAATAATAATTAAATTTCATAATTTAAAATTTAAAATATATACAAAATGTATCAAAACATCATTTAATTTTATGAGCAGGTCAACATGCTTGCTTGAGATGTACTTGTAGGATCATTTTACTTATTTTTTTTTATGATTTTCTCGTTTAATTTTTTTTTATATATATAAATTGAAAAATTACGTAAAAATATTATAAATCATAATAATTATAAATTATATAAAGAAATTATTTGACTTTTGAAATTCTATTAGTGCCATATAAATTGGGACAAAGAAATTAACATGTATTATTTGTAAATGATGTAAAAAATACTATACATCTTGAAATATTTTTGAGAAGATTTAAAAAAATTGGCAAGACTCTTGAAATTTTATTTGTGCCACATATTGGGACAAAGAGAATAATATATATATTATTTAAAAATTACGTAAGAAAAACTATAAATAATAAATAGCAACTTAAAGTATTTAAAAGATAAATAAAAAGATTGATTGACTTTCAAAATTTTACTAGTGTCACATAAATTGAGAAAAAAGAAGTAAAATATAATATTTAAAAATTAAAAAAAAGATACTATAAATCACAATAATTAACAACTTAAAATATTTAGAAGACATATAAAACGCGATTGACTTTCAAAATTATATCAATGTCGCATAAATTGGTATAGAGAAAGTAACATATATCATTTGAAAATGATACTAATAATAATATAAACTACAATAATTAACAAATTAAAATGACTCTCCAAATTCCATATGTAGTCAGATAAATTACGAGAGAAAGAGTAACATATATTGAGGCCGTGCTAGCCGGAGTCCAATGTCTAGTATTAGGATACAACACAAGTGATCAACAGCAACACCGACAGGATAAAACATCTGAGCATGTGTAGGGTCTCAACTTATCTTCAAGTTCTTGTCCTGTTGGCAGTGGTTCCATCCTATATTTGCTACGCTGGGCACAGCAAAACTCATACAAATTTCTGCATGCTCCTCTACTAAATGGATACACTCTTTCAGGAATGTTCCTGCAAATTAAAGCAAGTTTAAACTTGACCTTAAAGACGAGACAAATTCCTGATGAGAATACATATTCCATTTGCTTTTGAGATATCAATTAATCACTCAAAGATGTTGACCATATCTGCAACTAACATTGTCCAATGTTTTTAATCATATCATCCAGCTCAAAGCTACAACATAACATCTCTGCCAGTACCCAGTAAATAATGCTCCCTCCGTTTCAAAAAGAATGACTTCCTTTCCTTTTTAGTCTGTTTCAAAAAGAATGGCCTCTTTCCTTTTTTGGTAACATTTTAATTTCAGCTTTCCGTGTGACATGTTTAAAGCCACAAGATTGAAGGGCAGTTTAGTACATTTGACATAATTTTAATTTAGAACCACAAGATTCAAAAGTCTTCTTTATTTTTAAAAACTTCGTGCCAAGTCAAACCAGGTCACTCTTTGTGAAACGGAGGGAGTATCACACAAGAATTGGAAGGATATAACCAACCTCAAATATTGGATGCGCCGTCGTCTCACAAGCTCATAAGTGGTCTGATTTGTCAAAATTAGGTAGCTGATTCAACAAACATGAGTTCAGACAGTTTAGCTACAGGTTCAAGAGAAGTATGGGGAATAATATAGGCACAAATAACAGGCTTTCACTCGCAAGTGATGAAGTTTGCATGGCTTAGCTCTAGTATGTTTCTACCTCCTTCACAAGACTGAAAGGAGGTAACCAAGCATCTTACACTTAAATCTTTTTTTTACACGAGATATTTATTATCTTACAGAAATGATTGCATCCTTTCCCAGAATTATCAACTCTGCTGACCAAACAGAGGTTCCAGAATCTCATATAACCTTATTTTTAGAAGGACCAACACATATAATTTTTAAGAACATAAATCTAACAAACTTCCAACAAATACAAAATTACTGTGCTAGGCAATGCTAAATGAAGTCCATCTTTAGCAAAGAGAAATCTTACCTATGAAAAAGTAGGAGGAGGAGAAGGAAGATGAGGCAGAAAAACAGAGTAGCAAGCAGCAAGA
Source organism: Solanum stenotomum (assembly GCF_019186545.1). Lineage (NCBI taxonomy): Eukaryota > Viridiplantae > Streptophyta > Magnoliopsida > Solanales > Solanaceae > Solanum > Solanum stenotomum. The sequence continues at coordinate 41,006,104 of NC_064293.1, forward strand.
TCATAATTGCATATAACCACCTGCAACAAAGCCATTATAGCATTTCACTTCAGATTCATCTAAAGATTTAAACTGGATGAATTTCACAAGGCTTGTTCTTTTATTGAAGGATATGTGCAGATTCAACAAAAACATGAAAACAGAAGCAAAAATATCAATCATGTCAGTACCATCTTGTCATGAGGATGCAGGCCCCTTCTTTAACTACTGTTTCCCACTGTTATTTTATCTATTGAAGTTTGGTTTTTGCAACCTATACAACCAAAGTAGAGCTCATACTCAGGCATTTCAAGGGAGCCCAGAAGTCGGAACCAGATGCAGCTCCCTTGCTGCTTTCACACTAACTGCTGTACTTGTCAGCAATTTTTAAAAATCAAGATAGTGCATATTCCACCTATGAGCTTTGTATGAATGGTCCTATCTAGATAATAGAATATGGGTTACGCTATGCTGACAGCCAATATAAGATAGTCATCTAATTTTTCAGGATAAGTCTTCAATTGCCATCTTAGGACAATCACAATAGCTTACAAGTCATGGTTGTATAAGATCCAATAAGGGTAGTGGTATTGACTCTCTTCAAGCTTCTTATTTCTCAGAAGACGATATGATATTTCAAACAGCAAGTAAAATATTCCAATAAGTGCAAGCTTGCCTTTTGCCAACTAAAGCAAATGAATTAACATCTTCTTATTATAAGTTCGGGTATGAAAACTGAGCAGTTTACATCTCCCTTAGTTTTTTTTATTGGGGTGCATATTGTCCATCTCCAGTTCTCCCCCCAGAACCTCCATCTTTATTTTCTTCTGGGAAGGAAGATATTAGTAAGGAGCAGAGGAGAAACATATTAAGGGCAGAATCAGAGGCTAAGCAGAAAAGCTCTTAAATGATAAAGCATCATGAAAAGTACATACCAAGGCTTTGATATATCAGACTTCAAGAATTGAATATATAACGTGCCCGTCCAAAGGGATAAGGCTGTTTCTCCACAAATGTACCACCTGTTATACTTGGGAAAATAAATAACCTTACCAAGACCAATTACTTGAAACCCTAAAATGAAAAAACATGCAGTGCACATGCACCCTGACATGTAATACAAAGTAGCTATTACCAGTTAAAAGTTCAGGAAAATCAAGCACCCTGACATGCTTCATGCATGTTTATAGATGAAGAAAAATACATAAAATTACAGGAAAGTACAATATGACAAGCCCCCTACTAAATAGTGTCTTCATTGTGGTCTTAAGAGTAGAACAATGATCATGTCAGTTATACAAAACTTATAATATTGAATTTGACACATCGAAGTACACATATATCCCAAGCCCAGATAACTGGTTCAATATATTCTCGCAATGATCTTTAAAATGAACCAACATCCTCTTATAGGTTTCTCGAACTGATAAACTATGCTGACACGGATATGTTTCGAACGATTCAAGCTAAAATTGAAGCCTCTTCATGAAAGCAAGAACCTCGAATGAGGCTTTATATTCATTAATTAGCGAGATAACTATATTAGTATCATTTTCTGAAATAACATCTACATCTAGGACATAAATCTCCAATTTGACATGTCCTAATCATATTAAATCCACATGGTTTCCACATCAAACTTCCACTTTAGCTCCAAAATAACATGTGGAAACCATCATAGAAATAAATCTTTATCCAATTTTATACACAACAAGGCTTCTTTCATTTAGTTTTTCTGAAGGTACAAATAAACGATTTCAATTAAATCGTGCGAGCAAGATAAACACATTGTTGGTGCATCAACTTAGTAGCATGGATGCTCACCAAAAAGCGCAATGATTACCCTGTCCGATGCATGTTCCAAGCCAAACACAATGATGATCAAATTGAAGAACACATTTGTCACAATCATGACAATGTTTAGCACGTGGAGGCTGCAAATCAAGCAGAGTAAAAATCAAAAGTTGTTGACATAACAGACAAATTTAGACTAGTGGAAGTATAAGCTCTAGGCACTTAACAAGACAGGAGTCACTGTATAAGGTCCATTATAGAAATTGGTTCTTCCGACATAAGTAAACTTTGGTAAATGGCAACCATAAACTTATTGGAAAAATAAGTGAGCTAATATTAGGATAAGCACAATAGTTGATTCATAAATCAGAAATCAAAAGGTCATAAACCGTTTGAAACAATTGAATATATATCTGTCCTCAACCTCATTTCAATGAGAAGGGTTAATTGAGGCACAACACAAGAAAATATTAGCACCAAATTGCTGTCACAAGTTTGCCTCATTGCCTTCCAAATCTAGGTGTAGTCAGTATTTGGCTCTCAAATCACGTCACTAGTTTGGCTAATCCTAAAATACTCCTATAATCACTAAGTATCATCAGAAGTACCAAAATGCTTGTTCTGCAAACAAATGAAAGCCAGAAAGGAGAAATTTTTACCTGCGCAACATTACAGTGACTGCAAGTCACACCTCTGGAAAAGAGAACAAAAATGAGTTAGTAAGGGAACTGATGCTTTGGCAAATTGAATCATGCAATCTATAACTACAGAATCAACAGAGCCATACTTCTATCCAAAAGTGGTGTAAGGGGAAAGAATATGGGAAAGAAAAAAGTAAATCTAAATTAACATGGTCATTTTCTTTTTTTCTAACACAGAAATCTTCAGGGACCAATGGCACAAGGTTCCTCGGTGGATAATGGATCCACCCTGTTCTCCATTTAAATACCAGGATTTTGTCTGAGGCATGATTTGAACTTGTAACGAGGGACTAACCCACAGATCATGTATTGTAATCTTACCATAAGACTAAAGCCCATGGGCCTAGACTCACATGGTTAATATTTCCCTAGCAACTGAATTAATCACTATTAGAATTCAAGTTTATCATAAACCCCAAAAAGAATCTAAACTCTTCATCAAGGACAGCCAGGATGAATTCATAGTGGAGAAGCCTATCCCAATATTTTCCACTAGCTAAGCATTAAGTATTCACAATGCATCTCTAACTACTTCCAAAAGTAATAAACAAGCAAGCATGGGTTATTAGGCATAAATTCATGTGATAACTGATGACTGGCTTCCTAATAATGTCATCTAGTTTCAGATCATAATCCAGTTTATAAAGGTATTTTGTGAGGGAGAAGACCAAACTTGATGCTGGAGGCACTTGCATTACATGACTATTAGCTATGCCATGAAATGACTCAATAATAACACATCTCAGCAGAAATTTTCATTATATTTCAACTTCCTTTGTTATCGAATGAAAAATTACGAATTTCTGAACATTCTCGGGAAATCATACAGGGTTGTTACAGCTTCTCCCCTCTATATAAAATCTACTGCATGCTGCAGTTAGCCAAATCATCGCAATATACCATTTAGCCAGTTGGGGGTACCTTCTGATGCTGAGATGCTTTCTATATCTAAAACTATTGACATTTTTTCATCTAAATCTCATAGTTATATAAGCATCACTTGTGAAATTGATAATGAGTGGAAACAACTTTGCCATCACCATAAGGTGCTCCCAATATCCTAATCTTTAAGGGGGGAGGGGGGGTTATATGCCTATATCCTCCCAGTCCAACAAGAAAGACAACCCAAAACAGCAGATTTCGAATGATTGAATCAAATCTTTTCTTGTTCCATAAACAATTTAAGTCAAACTGAACCAACATGTAAGATGAAACTAGATGAACCAAATAGCACTACGGTAAAGGCTGCAAAATAGGCTGAAAACAATGCAGATGCTTTATAGACAAAAGGAAAAGCATAAACAAGGTATTATTCAAGTCATTCCTACCTAAGAGATGTTCCACTGGGATACATATCCATCACTAGCTTTGTCCACGCTATCGTACCACGGCCTTGAAGATTACTTCCCACCTGGTTCCTGTCGATTGCAATAACTACATCGCTGTTTTTGCTTGAAGCAGGCTGTCTTTGCTTGATCATTTTACATCACAATAGGCAGAAAATAGTAGCAATTAGATAATTCTGCAGAACACTCCACATATTTACACTTTGATATTTCACAGATATGGCAAGAGAGTCCAGTAATTTACTTTCCATGTAAATAACCAGAAAGGAAATTCTCTTACTTTGAGGTAATTGATGCCCTATTACGTGATGCATCTGCCTCATTGACAGCCCTCATTGCATCAACAACATAGCTACATGTTCAATAAAAAATTATACTGATCACACAATGCAACTTTACTGGCTCTTCAGAGAAGTAGCACTGAAGCGCATAAAGAATAACAATGGCCTGTAAATTAGAAAGTAAAGAGTGTGCATGAAATTACCCAGGAGAAGAACCTGAAGTGATGAAGTATTGAGCCAGTGTAGCAGCAAACAGAATCAAATAGACAGTTGTGTACCTTGAAGGCAAGGAAGAGGGTATCAGCAGTTTTACCAAAAACACCCAAGTAAAAGTAGAATCTCTACAAAAGCATTAAAAATGATCAAGATAGGACCACTTTATTCCAACTCCATCATTTTCCTTTTGAATTGGGGACTAATTTGAATGGGATTATATCTAATTGGAGTATTGTTTTTCTTTTTGGTCAGATTATCCAAATATAGAAAGGCTTTCATTATTTTTAGATAGACTAAAGAGTAAATAGTACATCACATAAAACAGAAGAGGGGGTGCACTTCAGCAAGAACCATAATACAGGCATTGAACAAATTTCTCTACCAAGCTGAAAGACGTTGCTGCATAACTTAAGATTCTATCTTTTTTATTTATTGCACTGTATTGTGGTTCTAGCTAAAATATAACATGACGACTAATTCCTTCATAAGTTAGTTACTGATGAATTAGGCGAACCAAACAATAAAGTAAAGTGAGAGCAAATTACTAGGTGAACAAAGACTCATTGTTTGCACTGAATTTTTAGTTTTGCTCTCCCATCATCAATTCCCTCATAGGTGAACAATTGGCTCCTGCTAATTCTGAAGAAAAATAAAGACAACTTTTTCCCCAATAAGTAAAGTAAGAGCAAATACCATGGCTCTTCTTTAGTTTTATGAATCAAATCTTTGTCAAAGACAAATAGAACGCCCAGATAGATCAAGTGCAGCATCACCAACGCTATTCTCAAGCAACAAGTGGATCTCCGAGCTAAAAATTAATCAACCCAACAACCAAAAAGAAAAAAAGAGTAAGGTTTAAAACATTAAAATTAAACTACGACGATAGAATAGATGAAAAAGTTGATACCGGGATCGGAGAGACATGGGGAAACGTGGAGACATCGGTCGGAGAAACGATCCAAGGTGTCGCGTGAGTGGCCAGCGCATAATGCTCCCATTTCACCTTCTTTGAAAAATTCATTCACTAGATAACACTTGTTTCTCAATACACATTCCCCGCCGTCTCCGAGTATACAATTTACGCGGCGGCCTTAATAATCAGTTGCAGGCACCAAGTGTTTTTCAGTTTAGTCTGAACTTATCGGAGAGTTGAAACTTGAAAACAACAAATCTAGAGAGTTAATGTAGAGAGAGAAAGTTCGGTCCAGAATTTGCCCGACGTTTGGAGTAAAGCTACTGAAATAACGAATCAACCCCTTCACTTTTCAAAATGTAACACTTGGCCCTCACTTATTTAGGGGTATTTTTTTTTCTCGTGCCAAACTCCCAAATTTTGCTAATTTTGGAATGAATTACTATTTTCAAATGGACCTATAGAAAAAAATTATTTTAGAGCAATATAATTTGTATTTGGTTAAATTAATTGAAATAATCCTTTTGTTTAGTATTTAAAAAAGAGTTTGAGTTTGATTAATCACTTCACAGTATTTTTAAGAGTTATGTTAGCAAGAAAGATACTCAAAAGTCAACTTCACAATTTTTGTATTAAGTAAAATAGAGAAATTATCTTAAATATCAGAGACTTTAATTAAAGTATTTCAATTTTATTTTTCAAAATGTAAAATATATAGATTAAGGAGATGTGATTCATAAATATTTTGTGAGTTACTTCAAAATCATTTTTAGATTTATGAGATTAAAAGTTTCTAAAAGCTTTAAATATACGGAGATGATGTTGGTTGTGTGTTTATAAAGCCCTAACTTCATACATGTATATATAAAGTTGACATAAATTCTAAGCTTGAATTTCCCTCTAATAAGATGTTTAAACTAATCAATTGGTGATGTATGTGGTAGTTATTAATTTGTTTATTTATTGTGATTTTATTTTTAGTTATTCTATTTTGTTACTTAGAAGATATAGATAAGTTATGTCGATTTAGTTTTTACCATATTTATAGTGTCGATTTGCATGTTCAATGGCACTCAATCATATACTTAATTAAACACTTCCTTTTGCATAAAAATAGTATAATTAAACACTTCCTTTTGCATAAAAATAGTATATTTTTTTTCTAGTAACGTTAGGCGTCCTTTTTGTAAGGGTTGGTGCATCCAAAACCAAAAGCTCCTCTAAATCAACACACAATTTCATACAAGATAGACTTTGTCCATCAAGAAAAACAAATAGTTAAATACATGATTATTGCTTGAAAATTGTCTACAAATTAAATATATTTTATATTACAGGATGGAAATTGAATGTCCGATGAAATATTATCACAATTCGAACATGCTAACTCAATCAATTCATCTCTTCTCTCTTATTTTGAAAAGGGCAACTTTAAGGAATCAATTTTTTTTGTCGGAAAATCTAATTTAGTGTAGTAGTAATTTTGATAAATGTATTCTTACATGCGCCTCTAATTAATCGATTTAGAGCTTATCAAATTGCATGTCCTTTTCTTTGGTGTTTGTAAATGTTGCTCCAACAAAGTTCAAGGAATTATTATCTTTTGACTTGCCAATGATGAAAAAAGGGATCTTAACTTCACATTAATTTGACACATGTTTTTATGATGGCCTGCTTTAATTAAGAAATTAATAAAATAAAAAGATGCACTTTGTGGAGGATATTCATATTATCTACTAGATTTTATTGATCTGGACATGATGATTAGCTAAAAGGGAATATACTCATAGTAAAACTGAAAAGGATGTACATTGTTTTTTTTTACTAGACTAGAAGCGATACTCGTTTAGAGAAGTAATTAATTAATAATTAACTCCATTTTGTTCATGTCGCCACGACGACAACTAATTATTATTTAACTCTAGAAGGATCTTCTTTGTTTGGTAGTTTACTAAAGATTAATTAATATTCTTATTCAATGAACTAATATCCCTATGCTAGTTTGTCGTCTGTTTTCAACTGGGAATGGCAGGGGTATCTTGATTATTCACCTCCTTATAATTAGTTTATGAGTGAAATATTGTTTGAAACGAATATATAATATATATTAAAAATTATTTATTTTAATATTTAAAAAATATATAGGTGGAACAATTACGGGCATATATATATATGTGAATGAAGTTACAAGTGAAGATAATTGTAGGTGAGGCAAGTAATTTTTACTATGATCATTCGACTTTTATTTTTGTAATAAAATCGAAGTTATTAATTACTGTATGAGTCGTTCTTTTATAACCAACAAATAAAAAGAATTAATCAACTTTATTGCATACATATGCTGTCCCTAATTAAAGTGAGATCATAAATTCTGAAGTATTGTTTAATTATACAAAGTAAATTTTAGAAAGGTAAATTAAACCAACTGGCCTAGGTTGATGATGTCATAACTTATAAGATTCTTCCATGTGGAATATTACGGCAATTTTTAACCTTTTGCTCTCGTCCATTTTTTCCAAGACTTGCTTATAAATAAGTTCTGAGATGTAGCAAGACACTGAACTGAGAAACGAAAAAAACATTTAAGCTCTCAAAAATGGTGAAGCTGGGAAATATTCTCTTACGATATAGCGTTATGATTTTCATGTTACATATTATTATTTGGTCATCAAATAATTATAAGTTGATCGTCATGGCAGATGTACCAGCTATTTTTGTATTTGGCGATTCAACCGTAGATGTTGGAACTAATAATTATTTACATGGAAGTCTTGCTACAGCTAACAATCCTTACTACGGGATTGATTATCCACACCACGTTGCTACAGGAAGATTTAGCAATGGCTATAACCCAGCAGATTTCATCGGTATGTATATTCAATATAATGCATGTCCCGGCCGTTTCAATATAATTAATTATATTCACCTGTGTTTGTGATCTTATTAGATTTTTAAAACAAGGTTTAGATATAGTTATTACTATTATACATCGATATACTTTAGAATTAGACTATCTAACAGTGATGATTGTTTAGCGAGGCATTTGGGTGATTATACAGAAAGCCCGCCAGCGTTTTTAGCCTTAGTTCAGAAACAGTCAACATTCAAGAGTGGCATACTTCGTGGTGTCAACTTTGCATCAGCAGGATCTGGCATTCTTGATGATACTGGAATTCAAGGATTTGTGAGATCTCAAAATTACTCTTAATATATACTCTCTTTTTGTCTCAATTTAATTATGTGACGGTAGAGACAAAGATATAGTATTCTTGTACAGATGTATTTATATAATTAAATGCTGATGATAGTTGATTATATATTGTTGCAGCATAATGTTACATCACTTACTCGACAAATAGAACAATTCCAAACAGTATGTGGGAACATTACACAAATATTGGGAGATGTGAAAGGCTCAAAGCTGATTGCAAACGCGTTCTACTTTCTAAGTGTGGGAAGCAATGATTTCTTCGATCAATTTCGTTTCAATTACAATATATCTACACCTGAACTCATCGCTGATCTCAGCGATACTTTTACCATTCACTTACAGGTTACAATATTCGTTCCTAAATTTAACTAGAGTTAGTATTATAAGGTTCTGTTTCCTTGTACAATTAATGAAAAGTTAATTCTTTTTTAAAATGCAGAATTTATATAATCTAGGTGCAAGGAAATTTGGAATTTGTGGGATTCCAACGATTGGATGTCTTCCGGGTATACGTGCTGTAACACCTGGTGGTGCCTGTAACGAGACACTTAATGGTTATGCTCAAATATTTTTTAACACAACACTCAGTTTGCTGCAAGATCTCAGCTCAGCAAATCCAGGAATGAACTTTTCACTTGGAAATTATTTCTTGATGACCACGGGTGTTATTGATAATCCAGTTGCATCAGGTAAACATTATAAAGATTAGGCATGAATGGATTGATATTTGAAATTAATTAGTTGAATAATTGTATAGGTTTCGTAGAAGTTGAAGCAGCATGCTGTGGTACGGGACCTTACAAAGGAGGCTATAAATGTACTCAAAATTCTGATGTTTGCAAAAAGCGAGATGAATACTTGTTCTGGGATTGGTTTCACCCAACTCAGAAAGCATCTGAAATGGCAGCTTTGTCTCTTCTTTATGCAACTGGGCAGGAATTTGTGACGCCCATCAACTTCACTACATTGGCAACTATTCAACACTGAAACTATGAACTATATTAAATGTGACCAAAAGCAATGAAATAAAACTGATATGAGGGGGTAACAGCTAGTTAATTAGAACGGAACGTTCATCAATTATCAATAAAATTGATTATGGTCTAATTAAAAGGGGGTTATATTATTTTGTTCCTCTTTGTAAAAATAATACATGGCCTTTTGTCTGATATTGTAATTAAAAACCATTGTTACTTCCGATATATATTTGGTCTGTTTTATCGCTTTCCTGCTTAGTTTTCTTGTTAAAAAAGAATCCTTGTTCTATGGACTATGTGTTCTACTGCTAATAAACCAATATGTCAAATATTATGAAGAACTAAATTAATACTTTATAACATTTATTTGGTGCCTTTTATGGTACTATTTGCAGATGCTAAAATGAACATTTGAAATACTAGTGAAATATGAAAAAGATTGATGAGAGGAATAGTATTGCAAGTGAAATACTCCCTTTGTGTCCCAATAATATGAGAAATAAAAACTTTTGAAACTTGTGTGGTCTAAAATAAATTTTATTAGTAAGAATTTTTTTAGGTATAAATTACGCATAATATATAAATATGCTCTTTAACTTTGCCTTAATTTATATTTATGTCCTTCAACTTTGAGTATGCACAAGTAGACATTTAAACTTGTATAAAGTTGAATATATAGATATGAACATCCTACATGCCAATTTGAGTCCTACGTGTATTATGTCACGTAAGATATTAATGTGTCTACTTGTTCAACTTTATACTAGCTTAAGTGCACATTCAAAGTTGAAGGGCATAACTGTGAGATAAGTCAAATTAAATGGCACATTTATGCGTGTATTATACCTATAGATTATATGTTAATTTAAATGAGAATATATAGTGTCTTTTTTTTGGGTTATAAACTAAAATGAAAAGGGGAAGCAGAATATATTTATTAGCAAAACTTACCTAATATAACTTAGTTTGGTTGGTGAACAAGTTACCTTTGATTTATAATACGGAAATTGAGAGTCCTTCGCTTTAGTAATATCAATACAATACTAAATCAATATCAATAAATTAATTGGGGATATATAATGTAACTATTTCGTGGGATATAAATATAAAGGTGTATATGTTTGTAATTATTATGCTTTTATAGAATATTTACTTAGTTTCCCCTTAATAATACAAAAATAGAATAAATCAAATTTATTTTGATTTGATTGCGATTAACATTTTCATCAAATCAAAATCCAAAAAAACCAAATTTCTCAAATTGAACCGACCGAATGCCTACCTTATAAGTGTGGGAACTGGGAAGCAATGATTTTTCTTCAACCAATTTCGTTTGAACTGCAATACATTTGCATCAGAACTCATAACTCATCTCACCAATAACTTTACCAATCACTTATAGGTTACACAATATTCATTCCTATCTCTCAATTCTTATATCAATCTTATTTTTTTCCTATCAAGCTAATTATCCTTTTACGAGTTTCACTTGAAAAAAGAATAATTAAATGCAATCTCTTCAGACGTCTTAATTTAATAAAAACAAATAGAGCATGACTTCTCTTACCTACGGAAAGAGTCATTTTCTAAAGGGGAAAGAAGACTTGTACTCCCCAAATACAAATATCATCATAATATATATATACTCCAATGGTATGAAGGATGAAGAAGGGGGCAGTTAGGTAAATAGTTTAGGTTGTAGGTTTAATCAAGGTAAATTTATTGGGTTGGATCCAATTTAGGTAAATACTTTTGCTTAAAGAGTCAAATTTGTGTAGTTTTCCCTTTTCTAAAGTTCTTAACTTAATATAACTTATTTTTAAGGATACCTGTATCCTCATCAATTTAGGTCCTACTATAGACAGAGCCCTAAAGCTACTTACTATACTCTTCACTGCATTCCTACGCGGAGAGCAGCCGATCATGGACAGTGGAAGTGTCACCCCCTGGGCCGATCTCCCTAAAGAACTTGTCGAGAAGATCGGCAGTTGGCCCGGTAGCACACAAATTGACGTCCTTCACCTTCGTGCAGTCTGCACAACATGGCGTTCAGCAATTCCTCCTTTCAAAAACTTTCCTTCTTTACCTCTCAAATTGCAAGTCCCCAACGACACGGACACTTTTGGAAGCAATCCTGAATTTTATTTAATCGATAGCACAGTTTATCTCATTCAACCCATTGATACTAATAAGCCTTCGTCTTCGTCTTCGTCTTCTAGATCTGGCTGGTTGGTGAAGGTTATGCAAACAGCAGATGGAAAATTGCGGGTTCTGAATCCACTATGCCACAAAGCAATGGACGTTACGCCAGAGGATGTGCCTAATAAGGTATTGAATTGAATCTACTAGCTAGACTTCCGCGTTTCTCAAGTTTGCAAATCTTATAGTGTGCAATACTTCGAGTTTCCCAGCTAATCACGATGTAGGTGATCTTGTTAGTAAAATTTTGCTAATTTCTACTCACAATTGTTTTTCTCTAATGGCAATTCATCATAATAAGGTTGAGTTATGTCACTTTAAGTCAGGGGACGAGAAATGGACTACGTTAAGAGATGACAGTTGCAAGTCAATTCTCGACATCATTGTGTATAAAGGGAATTTTTATGCTGTCGATCTAGATGGTGAGACCATAAAATTTGATTACTCGCTTAATGAGACCAAGGTAGCTTCCCGGTTGCACAATATGAGGGTTGCTGTTAGACGTATGAAGAAGAAACGACTTGTGGAATCAAGTGGTCAATTGTTTCTTGTTGATACGTGTTCATATAACTCTGATCCCAATGAAGTCGATAGGATTAGAATATATTGGCTAGATAAACAAAAGCATGAGTGGACTCGTGTGTATAAATTGGTTGATCGTATTTTCTTTGTTGGTGACGACTGTTGTTTCTCAGTTTCTCAAAAGACTTTGGTGATCAGTTCCGAGGGAATTGCATTTATTATACAAATGGATCTGCATATATTAACATGTTGCGGAAGTATGATACTCCCTCCGTCCCTATTTACTTGTCCATATTTCCTTTTTTGGTTGTCCCTATTTAGTTGTCCATTTTGACAAATCAAGAAAGGACAACAAATTTTTTCCTATTATACCCTTATTTACACTTCTTGAAAATTGTAAAAGTGTATGTTGTTTCCCTCCAATTTATTTCACTTGAATTCAAATAAGTGGTTGTAATTTTGAAGTGAAAAGTTGTCATAAGGGTAAAATTGTAACTTCACTGTGCTAATCATTGTTGCCTTAATCTGTGTGTCATTTCTAAAGTGAACAACTAAAAAGGGACGGAGGGAGTAGTAAGTTTTGGGTTAATTGAAATAATAACGTCATATACATAGTTTTGATGACTATCGTAGCATCAATAATTTTAGTCAAATATCTTTTGGCTATCCTATAGGTAGCGTGAGTTATTATAGAACATCAGGTGATATTAGTGCAGAACTGGTACATAAATATAAAGGATTACAGGGTCATAATACGGGTGTGCTTACTGCTGTTAAACCTGGTTATAAGCTGGACCGCTGTTATTCTACCTTGAATATGCAGATATTTTTCTTGCCACCACCATCTTGGCTTAATCAGAAATCATACAGGAAGGTTCTCAAAAAAAGAAAAAAAGGAAGTTGCTGAGTCATGATTATTTTATTTACATACAAGGAAGAGGCAGAAGGATCAATTCATGAAGAGACATATCGATGCAGGTCCTACTCCAATTAATCTTTGTCATTTTACTTTAATTTATGTTTGACTTCAATTTGATTCTTGTGTTACTACTGGCTTTGATTTGGTGGTAATCATTCTACTATGCGAGACCACAAGTGTCGATTTTTTACAAACATTTTAACATCTATTTTTTCATTATATTGATATGAAAAAAATAAATTGATTAATTTTTTAATATTTAAAATTATATTTTAAAATATCAAATATAATTTAATATATCTTTAAAAATTAGTCAAATTAACTCTCGAAAAATGTCACACAACTAAAAAGAAACTAAGGGAGTAAAATGAATAACTAATAGGCTAATAGCCCAAATTAATCTATTAACTGAGGGAGTAAAATGAATAATTAATAGGCTAATAGCCCAAACTAATCTATTAAGTGAGGGAGTAAATGAATAATTATTAATAGGCTAATAGCCCAAACTAATCTATTTATTGCCTTCGACCTAATGTCAAGCTTTTAAATTATCTTTTTTAACAAATATTTTTTTCAAAAAGTACTTTTCACTTTTGGTGAAAAATTAGTGTATCTATAACTAATTATTTTTTAAAAAATATATATTTTTAAACAACAATTAGTATTTGATGATGAGTTTTTAAAAAATATGGATGTACAAATTTTAACCGATCAGGATAAGATTAATTTGATTAGTAAATGGATTATGAAGCAGCAAATTCTTATATATATATATATTATAATTAAATATTAAAACTCTATGTACAAATAAATATCATACTGAATTAGATATATCATGATTGTTTCCATTAAGTAATTTTATCATTTGTAAGGCATAATATATAAATGTGTCATTCAATTTGTCCTCATTTTACATTTATGTTTTGTCTATGCATAAATAGACACTTAAATTTGTATAAAGTTGAAAAAACAAAAGCATGAGTCCGACATGACATAATATACATAGATCACTACGATGCATCATGTGTGGAATACATGTATTTATTCAACTTTATGCAAGTTTAAATGTCTTTGAAAGACATAAATGCAAGATGAGACCTATTTGCCTTTTTTTAAATAAAGCACAAACGTACCGCCTTTGGAGTGCACATAGAAAAGAAATCTATACTCTATTGGCCAAACGTTTAATAGATTATTTCAAAAAATGTTTTTCTAAAAATAGTTTTGAAAAAACAATTCACATAGAAAAAAAAAAATCTATACTCTATTGGCCAAACGTTTAATAGATTATTTCGAAAAATGTTTTTCTAAAAATAGTTTTGAAAAAGCAATTTGATGATTTATGTTAGTCTAAACTTTTTTAAAATAATGTATTTTCTCAAAAAAAAAATTATAACTTTGGAAAACAGTTTTGTTACCCACAGATCAAAAGTTTGGCCGGAAGCGGAGATATAGTAGTAGACAAAGAAGAAAAAGGACGTATTTTCCAAAATTACCAGCTGGATATAAATTTTATTGCCAAAATAATAACGGATACGCGGAATCCGCGGTCGGTTGACAACTGTTATAGTGGATCCCAAGCGGTTCACGGTTTCACTCCGCCTGCCCCAAAATATATAGCAGCAATACTAGGGCTTTAATTTATCATCCAAGCTCTGATGGAGCAGCAAACTGTGGGCAGTGGAAGGTACGTTCCCTGGTCTGATATTCCGAAAGAACTCGCCGAGAGGATCGGTAGTTGCCTGGACACTCAAATTGACGTTCTTCACTTCCGTTCAGTCTGCACAACATGGCGTTCCTCACTTGCTCCTTTCAAAACCGTTCCTCATTTTCCTGTTGAAATCCCCTTCCCTCTCGATGACCGTAACATTTATAAAGGGAGGCCTGGTTACTATCTCATCGAAAGCACTGTTTACATTTTACAACCACTTGACGGAGATTCAATTGATTCGCCTTGTAAAGGATGGTTGATCCAGGTTATAAAAACAGCAGATGGAAAATTGAAGGTTTTGAATCCACTGACAGGCAGGGAAATACAGAATCATATGCCTAAGGTATTGAATTTACTGGACTTTCGCGTTTCTCACGTTTGCAAATCTTATCATGTGCAGTACTACATTCCCTCGAAACCTTTGTTCAGTGGTTATGATGTCGGTTATGTTAGGAAAATTTTGCTTCTTATGAACCACAATGCAGGGAATGAGAAGGATAGTTTTTCTTTAATGGCCATTGATCGTGATAATCGGTTATGTTATTTGAAGTCTGGGAATGACAAGTGGACTAAGTTAAAAAATTATAGTTCTTACATTGATGATATCATTGTGTATAAGGGGAATTTTCATGCTGTTGATCGATATGGTGAGACCATGAAATTTGATTCCTCGTTTAATGAGACGACGGTGGCTTCCAGATTTTATGGTGAGACCATGAAATTTGATTCCTCGTTTAATGAGACGGTGGCTTCCAGATTTTCCGGTGGTGGTAAGAGGAAGAAACGACTGGTGGAATCAGGAGGGCAGTTGTTTTTGGTTGATTATAGTTCAGATTTCGGTAAGGATGCCAGCCGTGAAATTAAAATTTACCGATTGGATGAAAAACAATATGAGTGGATTGAAGTGAATACTTTGGGTGATCGAATTTTCTTTGCTGTTAATGACTGTTGCTTCTCTGTTTCGTCGCGTGATTTTGGTGATAAGTACGGTAGAGGAAACTGCATTTACTATGTAAAAGGGTCGATGTATTTTGACGATGAAGACAGTGACGATGATTTTGGTATGTGTGGTTGTTGTTGCCCTCTTGATGATGATGATGTGATTAGCTACCCTATTAGCAATTATGATGACAAGACTAATGAATCTGGTAGCAAATCAGGTGGTGGTGGTGTGATCAGCACCAGTATTAGTAATGGTGATCACAGGATTAATGCTTCTACTAGCAAATCAGGTGGTGTTAGAGAGGAACAAGCGGTAGATAGATACAAAGGAGTATTTGATGATAACACCTGTGTGTTTACCATAGAAGATGGTAAACTTGGATCGCTGTTATCATTCCTTGATTATGCAGAAATTTTATGGCCACCGCCATCTTGGCTTAACGGTGAGGATCAACCTCATCCACATGTTCATGTAAGTCTTCAGAGTTGTTTCATTTTTTAGAAGTGTATGGCATAATTGTAACTTGTCAATAAAATGCAAATCTTCTCAATTACAGGAAATTGCAGAGTCGTTATTATCTATAAATAAACAAGGATGAGACAGCAAGCGAGATCAAGTCATGAAGAAGAGATGCAGGAATCCGTTTGCTCTCTGTTCTTTCTAATTTGTTGTTTCACCTTTAATTTGCTTTTGGTATTGCTTTTGCTTCTTTTGTCTTAGTTAATGGCTAATGAACAGAACATTTTAGGAACTTTGTTTTGTATTGCTTTTGTTTCTTTTGTGTTAGTTAATGGCTAGAGTTTGCATATTTACATAGCTATAGTTTTAATGACTAAATTGATTTGCTTTTGTATATTTCCATTTTTTTTTAATTGATTGTACAAATTGTTTATTAAATTCTCTTAAATAATGCAGCAATTTTGGTTACAAAAAGGAAAAGGACTACCTAATATGACATTTCTTCTTTTTGACAAAAAAAAAATATGACTCATTGTATCTGTAATAATTGAATCGAGTTTACAAAAAAATTGTAGTTAAAGTATAAATAATATGATGTATAGCAGTTTGTATATGTTTTATGAATAAATTGTATATCAAAATCTCAATGAGGAAAAATAAGCAGAAAAGGAGGGCTATCATAGTCAAAATTCATAAAAACGTAATAGTTGGAGATTAAAATTGTTATTGCTTTTGCTTCTTTTGTGTTATAGTAATAGGACATACTATAGATTAGTGGCTATTAGTAATCTATAGTATGTCTTATTTATAATAGCCAAATTACAATGGCAATACTTCGGATTACATACAATGGAAGATATTGAAATAACAAGTATAACAAGTAACTAAAGATCGAGATACGAATGAGGATGAAAACTTAGACTTTACAAAGAGATGAGAGGATTAGACAATTTCTTTCACAAACTCATACCGCTTCTTCCTCCATAGCTCAGACACACAAAGTGCAAGCCCCAACTTAATCAGTTTCCGTGCAGCACTCTCTGCTCTCAGTCCTGCCCTTCTCTCCCTCTATGGTCAACTATCAATTTAGGTATATAGCCCATTCTACTTAGAACTTACATTTTATCTTACCACTTTTTAAAGAATTACAACTTAACGTTTCAAGAAAATAAGATTTCTTCGCAAAAGTGAGTTCCAGTGACTTCTACGAATTTCTCACCATCGACTGTAAGACATACCAATGATGGAACTATCAGCTGTGGTTTTCAATATTTTCGTGGTTAGCTTCAAATAATACACCAGTATCCCCTAAAATTACTTTATAAATATTTCCTTAACTATTTCCCACGTAACTTCCCCTTCCTAAAAGCTACCCCTTAGACAAGCGAAACCTCCGTCAGATCTTCAAAGTATAAAACCTGAGCTAGCTGAAGAAAAGCTCAAACAAGGTGCACGATGGTCACAATTCTAGGAACTTGTATAGACCTTTTAACACGGTAGCAACAAATTATGCGTCTTATAGAATCTTGATTGTGAGATAATTGAGAGCAAAATAAGAGTATGTGTTGCATTTTTCTCTTTTGAGTCATGAAGAAGAAAGCAGATGAACATGACCATTTGGTTTTTTTTCTTCTTCTGGGTGGGGGAGGAAGGTGAGAGGCCTAAGAAACGACTGTAATTAACTGTTCGTGTATAAGGAACTCACATTCGCACTTTCTGTAGGTCCACCAGAACAAGAATAACAGCTATTCAAAGGAAGATGGAAAAGTAGAGAAATATACATAGAATGGAATGACCCTTTCTTGAAATGATTCTCGCTATTTGATTCTTATGCATAGTTTTTCTTCTATGCATTCACTTAATTATATCACGCTGATTATCCAGCTATTGGACTACAATTACATTTTCTTTAACAAGGACTAGAATTGCATTATTAGTAACTAGGTCGTGCATATAATGCAAAGAAAAAAACATGAAATCAAGACCCAGTATAACTATGGATGGGATCTTTTACAACTAAGATTTCCGGTCTACAATGAAGAGCATTTTTTTTACACACAGTTATAGCCCCGCATGTTTTAAGCAGATAAATGCTTCTTCACCGCAATTCCTGAATGATGAGCAAAGTATTTTTGCCTGAGAAGAACATAAGGGTATCCAAAGAGTGACAGCAGATGTGCAGGCTTCGAGAAGGAAAGTATCTCGTACCAAACTAGATCATTTTCGTCCAATGCTATTGAAAAACGTTCTTCACCAGCCTGCTCAAACACTAGGTATCACAAACTCATATATTGTCAAGTTTAACATGCAGCAATATAAAGGAGAATGATAGGTCTAAGATGTGATGGTAAACTTAAAACTTCAAACAAAGAAAATAGGACATAACATTATCATTCTTGTAAGCATTGTGTTAGACTTAGACACTACCACCGCCAATATTAACCTTTTGCAATGGCTGGCTTAGCAGCTTGTAATTGAAACAGAATGTTAAATCCTTAATGTTTATTTTATATAGCTAGAGTGAAATGAACCTAATGATATCATAACCAGAAAACCTAAACAGTTGAAAGGTATATTGTAAAACAAACAATTGCAACAAAGGAGAGCAAACTGACCAGCAAATGTCCTTGGAGAGTTCCACTGCCAAAACTAAATGAAGCACCCTTTTTCGAGTTCTTGTTCTCGGTGACATAAACCACCTGCAGAGGCATCATAAGCCACGGGAAGAACTCCTTCACGCAAACACAGAACTTTGTCCCACTTTGAATTGGAGCTTTTGGATCAACAAACGCCCAATTCAATCCAAAATGCCTGCAAAGTTGGTTTGGTACATAATCAGACCATTGATCGCATGATATTTCTGCATAAATAACTGATATACCAAACCTCCAATTTTGAAGGGCAGCTTTTCCCTTCTCAAAAGTCTCACGCCCTGAACCGACTAATACACGAGCACAATTAACAGAGAAACCATCCTTTGCAAGCTCCCTGTCTTGCTTAAGTAGAGGAGCAGGTTTATCAGTAGCTCCTCTAAATCTATTATCGTAGTTAAAGGAACCAGACCTGTTACAGAGGAAATCCTCAATTAAACCAATAGAAAGGAAAATAAATAATTCTCACTCTATTTCAATTTGTTTATCCCATTTTGACTTGACAGAGAGTTTAATCTTAAACTAAAATACGCAGAATTTACCAAAATGATCTAGTGGTCTAGAATCTCTTTTAAACGGATTAAAAAGCAAGATAAGACAAATAAATTGGAACGAAGCGAGTAATAAGTTCTGGGCATTCTTTACTTGTTGATACATGCTTTCTGCTCTTCAGGAGATGGACGCGTCCAGCTAAGAAATACCATCAGTACTTAATCTGTAAAGAATTTCACTAATTTTTTCTGCTAAAGAAAAATACGAGCATCAAAAACGAACGTAGAAACTATTTATGAACGGAATAACATAGGAGCCGAGAAGATGAGTATGAGATTGGCAAAAATTTTACCGGAGACTCCACCGCCGGCAGTGAGGCAACAGTGACAGTGAGCAGATGAAGATGAGAGATTTGGAATTGGGGTTCTGTTCTGATTTGCCAATTAGGGGAACTTTTATTTTCTCATTTTTTATTTATTTTTGGAACCCAGGATAACCCGCAGCCGCTATAACCTCTGTCATTGCCTCTGCCCTTCGGATGAACACTTTGTGCGCACTAGATAAACCTCCACTGTGTAATAGCCTGCAAACCACACAGGGAACGTAAACCGCACTAGGCAAGCCCTATGCGACAGACTCGACTCAGAAGACATTGAGAGGGGATCGATCTCGGGTCATCCGTGTCATCCCAAATGAAATGATTTGGGAGACTGCGTCCGTGCGTGCAAAATAATTTATAAGCTAAATAGTACACATTATTTAAGGTTTGTAATCAGTTTTTCAGTTTGATGTTGCATGATTTACCTTCGGTTACTAATGTTTGGAAAATGTTATTTGATTTGAGTCAAAATAAATTTAATTTGATTTTTTGATATTTGATTAGATCACAAAAGATAATATAAGTATGATATAATCAAATAGTTATAATTTTTTTTAAAAAGAAAATTGGTATCAAAAAGTTATATTTGACTAACCAAAAAAATATCAATTATTGAAATAAAATAGTAATTGTCGATTTTTTAAATATGTTTTCTAAATTCAATTCATATGATTGAAATAATATTCGATAAAATAATTATACAAATACGTATTTGATGAGATAATTTTAATACCCTCTAGTCTCCTAAAAGGCATAATGCAACATGCTAACAAGAATATAAAATTGTATGAAATAACAAACTATTAATTCAAATGAAATGGTATAGTCATAGTTTATTTTAGGCATAATACATAAATTGGACCCTAAACTTGGCTTCAAATTTTAAGTATGACCTCTAACTTTCATAGTGCACAAGTAGGCACTTTAACTATCCAATTCTTAAACAAAAAAACACGCGAATCCAACAGCCAAATTGTGTGATATACAAACGCTCCTACATGGCTTATTGAGCCACTCAGTGGCTGCCATGTAATTAAAAAATTACACGTATTTTATAATTAAAAAAAAAGAAATTAAAATACAAAAGGATAGGGTCGTATTTTCTTTTCCCAATTTGCTCGATTTTCACTCAACATCAGCGGAGCCCTAGCCCTAATTTCTTTGCAAATCAAAGTAAAATTGTGATTTATAGCTCTTTTTACACAATGACAAAAAAAATTAGAAGCCATTACATAAAAAACGACTAGAAATTGTGCACAAAAAGAGAAAATAAGCTTGAGTACTAGAATTAGGAAGAAGAAGAAGAAAAATGGGATTTTGATTTGAAAAAAACAAAGATATATTTAAAAGGGATTCATTAAGGGTAAAATTGTCATTTTCGTTTTTTTTTACTGTTGTGGGTCTCGAAAAATACCCCTGACGCGCCTGAATTGCGTCTCAATCACACGTTATGCCAGGTTGGATTCGCGTGTTTTTTTGTTTAAGAATTGGATAGTTGAAGTGCCTACTTGTGCACTTTGAAAGTTAGAGGTCATACTTAAAATTCGAAGCCAAGTTTAGGGTCCAATTTATGTATTATGCCTTTATTTTATTTGTAATTCGCAGCAAACATTCCTTTTTTTGCCATCTGATTCGGTACACAATTAGCCATTTTCGGTGTACAAGTAGTCATTTTATACATTTCGATATAAAATGTGTTTGTGTTTGTGTTTGTATAAAGCGAGAGTAAATATATATACAAATACAAATATATATATATTCGTCTTATACACTTATAATTATACAAATACAAATTTTATTATACAAATTATAATGTATAAATGAATTTATATAAAACTAAATAATTTGTATAAAATTAGATGTATCTAGCGAATTATACAAATCAAAAGTTCCATATCAAACATAAAATTTGCTATGAAGCGCAATTGTGGAAACTATAGTTATAACATACAAATATGATTTTTATGTTTGTTATATGTGAAAGTTACTCCAATAAAAAATAGTATACTCCATGTATAAAGAATTAAAGATTAAATAAGTTATTTAAAAACAAAATGTAAAACAAAAAATTTATATCTTTCAATTAACTCAAACCAAACCCCCAAAAAAATACAGTTCAATTTATCTAATGTAATCTGCAAAATGCATCTTTTTTTGTGCTAAAGATTAAATACAAACATCACAAACCTTTCCAAAAAAGGGAATAAAGTCAAAAACACTTTTTTTTGTTTTTTCATCATATGTTCAATATTCATATTAAAAGTCTACTAATTTGAGTTTACACCGCAGGGCTCATTTGTTTTAACACTCCGAGTAATCTCATTCACTTCGTTGCACCAAGTCTCTTTGACAGTAAAGCAAGAAGACCGCACACGAGAGACTCTGATTTCCTTCGATTTGAGAAAGTTGAAATGAGTTGCTATCAATGTATATAGGGCAATTAGGAAACACTGGCATATACTTTCTCCGTCCCATTTTATATGTCATCCCTTTCTATAAATAGTTGAACCACAATACTTGTCATTTTATAAAATTTATGCATAAATTACCATATTTTGCCTATTATACCCTTGATAGAATAGTTAATTAATCTTGACATTTATTAGTAAAGTTGAAATAAGAAAACATTAAATAAGGGTAGAAAGGTAAAGTTACATCAATTCTTAATGCAAGTACAAAGTAAAAATGTGACATATAAAATGGGACGGAGGAAGTATATGATTATCCTTTAATTAAGTTGAAATGGTTAACCCTCTTCATTTTTCAAATGTGGGGCATTTGCTGGAAAAAAAATGTTGTAAAAAAAGTGTTCCTCATAACTCATAAGGTGGGACATGAGTTTTAGTGGTATATGACTATCCTTTAATTATTAAGTAAAAAATAAAACAAAGGTGCTCCTCCTTGATATATAGTTCTTGAGATAATGTGATAGTAGGTATTAATTCCCTCTGTGTTAAGGAAACTAGGTAGCTTTACATTTCAAAAAAAGTGTTAATGGACTTCCATAAAAAAAGTATAGTTGAGCTGTGTACTCCAAAAGTTTCATGTCTCTATTCCATTTTTATCTCAACCAAAAGCTAGCTGCTTCAGTACTGTCATGTCATGGACTGGACTATAAATAGCGATGGGATAAGAAAATAATAGTGATGGGATAAAATTTTGGCTTAAGTCATCCACGGCCCCTTAAAGTTGTCCGCATATTTCATTTAGACACCTTAACTAGGACTATTACCTATTGAACACTTAAATTGTTCAAAAAATGTACCTATTAAACACAAAATGCTGATATGGCAAAAAAAGTGTTTTTCACTTTCTATGGGCGCGTGAAAGTTTTTGAAATACTATTTTATTTTTATTTTTTTCCAAAAAAACTTACACTTTTTCTTCTTTAATTGACACTTGGCATTTAAATAGATTAAAATAATTTTTTAATATTTTAAAAAAATAATAATTCTTAATTCAAAAAAGAAAGAGCACCCCTACCCCCTCTTCAAGTCATCTTCTTCCCCAAATTTAAATTTTCCAAGACAACTAAAGAATCTCCATTTTTTTTTTGTTTTTTTCTTTTTCTATTTCTTTTCAATATTCATAAAAAAAAACTGAATTTGCAAGAAAAATAACGAAAGTAGATTTTTGAACATTGGGATAAAAAAAGTAAGTCGACATTCCATCTCCATTTTCGGTCACCTCCGAATAAATATTACCATTCAGACAAAATTGTAAACTCACTAAACTTATCAAAAACAATATCAAATAATTTGCGAAATTAATTTAGGTCCTCTTGATTTCTCCTTACAATAGATTTCAAGATGATTAACCATTGGCAAACTTCATTTATTCATCACTCTTGTACCAACTCTTTGAATATCTTTCTCTATCATGTATTAGGAATGAAAAATAATTTTCGATAAAATTAATTTGGATTCTTTCGATTTTTTTTGCAATTGATTTCCGGATGAGTAACCATTGACAAACTTCTTCATCACTATTATATCAATCTCTTTGAATATCTTCTCTCTCATCACATATTAGGAATACAAAGTATTTAAAAAAAAAAAATCGAATCTGCAAGTAATTTGCAGTGAAGGTTTTTGTTGTTTGAGAAAAAAATTGATGAGAAGAAGATGAAGAAGAAAGTGGGTTGGTAGGGTGGGGTTTAGTAAAATAGGTTTCATTTATTTTTTTTATTAAGAAATAAATATAAAATTTCTTTGAAATAATTTTCATTCTTTTTAACATAAAAAATAAATAAATCTATAGTTGTTGGGGTCAAGTGACACATGTCATCTTTTAATTAGTCATTTTTGCCACGTCATAGCAAGTGTATCACACACACTTTACCTTTGTTACTAATTATCGAAAAAAGTTTAATAGGAACAGGTTTTAGGTAGATAAAAGTGTTCAATAGGTACTAGTCCTAGTTGAGGTGTCTAAGTGAATTATGCGGACAACTTTAAGGGGCCGCAGATGACTTATTGTTTCTTGTTTGGTTGTGATAACTTATCCCACCATATATATCATAATGATGGGATAAGTTATCCCATATACATGGTGGAATAAGTTATCCCATGATAGCTAACCCCAGAATAATTAATCCTGGGATAACTTGTTCCCAACCAAACGACCCTGGTGTGAGGGATAAAAATAAATAGTCCTAGGATTAAAAAAAATAGTCTTGGGATAAAATTTAGATATCTTGTTTGGTTGACATGTTTGAAATAACTTATCACACTATTTATACCATAGTGATGGAATAACTAATCCCAGGATAGTTCCTGGAATAACTAGTTCCCAAACAAACCATTAAGATTAAAACCATCTCCAAGTACTGTGATATTCAAGTCCATTACTATTAAACAACCTCTTCAACTACATTTAACTTGCAATTTTTGCTGAAGATGAAAGACCAGAAGACCAAGAACATATATTCTTGGCCCGTATGGGATGATCTTCCTGAAGAACTACTTGTTAAGATCAGCAAGTGCCTCAAATACTCATTTCAAGTAGGTCATTTTCGTGCTGTTTGTACCTCTTGGAGATCCGCAGTTCCATTCCCCCCTCATACAAGACTCTCAATTGTCCCTAAATACATTCCCAGTAAAAAGCCTCATAGTAAATACATCAGAAGATTAGTTTTCCGGCTTGATCTTCAACAACTTCCACCTTCATCATCCACACCATCACTCACCAGTTATTTGATAGCTGTGGCGGAACAATTCAAAGGAGACGGCCAAAGCCAACTCCGCCTATTGAACCCGGTCACTGGAAGTCCTATTCCTATCTCCTCATCACCATCAAACTTGTTTCCAAGAGAAATTAATTTGAACAAATTTCGCGTCTCTATACTGCATAAATCTTCCTTGACGTTGCGTGCAGATACAAATCGCTGTCTTATTGGCAAAGTTGTTCATCTTTCCGCTCTCCGCCAATCCTCTGACGGACGTAATCCGAAAGCAACTGCTATTCTTGGGAGTGGAAAAGTGTCTTTATTTACAAGTAATACAAGAGGGATAGTTATCTTAAATTATATGATGGATAGTCTTCTTAGAGGCCATAACCTGAACAAGCCTTTTTATCATGATGTGGTGAAGTATAAGGAGAAATGGTTCGCTATTGATCAATATGGGCGAGGGGTTATGGTGGATTCTTCTTCGAAAGTAAGTCTAGTTACAGATCCTCTGTTTCATCCAAACAGGAATGGTTACTTTCATAACCACCGGTCATACTTGGTGAAATCATCAGGGGATGCAGATCTATTTCTAGTGGACAGGTACTTGGAGAAACCATCAGAGCAAACAAATTACGCTGAACAACATGCTGCAACCTCTGATGATAATGCAAAGGAACCAGAGTGCGATATGGCAGTTAGATTCAGAGTGTATAAACTTGAGGAAGAGGAGCATTGTTGGAAGGAAGTTACAAGCTTGAATGACCAAGTCATATTTGTCGGAGACTATGCATCTTACTGGTCCTACTGTGTGTCTGCTAAAGATTTTCCAGGGTGTAGAGGAAATTTAATTTACTTCACAGGTCAATTCAGGAAAGCTGGGGATGGAGATCTCCATGATTTTTGGGATGCGCTAAAACATGAAAAAGACTACTCACTTTGGGGGATTTGACATGGAGAACGCGTTTATTGGGCCAATGGCATGTTTCCCTGGTTACACTAATTTTTTCTGGCCACCTCCTAGCTGGCTCAGCTGAGATTTTCTCCAATGCCATGGTTAAATGTACTCTTATGATCCATTTTATGTGTTAGATTGAATCTTGAAAAGTGAAAAATATTGTATGTCACTGCTTCTTCAGTAAATTCTAGACGAAGTCATTCGAATTGAATTAAACATTTTCATTTGTGGTTAAGTGCAACCATTTTTTGGCAGGGGAAAACCTAGAAGGTTACATACATGAATGGACTTCTACAGAAACACTAGTGTTGAGCTGCACGCTCTGAAAGTTACATGTCTTTATTCCTTTTTTATCACAAATGTTTGTGCTTTAATGACCCCAAAAATATGAGTGCACCAAAAGCATGCACTATGCCTAATACAACTCCATTGATTTTTCTCACCGAACTAATTAGCGTTCACATGTTTCCCTCTTACCATGTGAAAAGGTTTCAGGACAAATTCTCCGGGGAAAACATTTTGAGTATTTCATGATATAACTTAACACATTCACATGTTTCCCTCTTACCTTGTGAGACTACAGGACAAATTCTCTGCAGAAATTAACATTTGGAAAATATATTTAATGCTACAGTTCAACGCATTATTCTTTACTGCCTCTAGATTGTTATTGATTATGAAGATTAAAATCATGGTCTCAAGTAGTTGAGTCCTTTTTTGCCTTCAAAACAATAAATGAGGTTGAGTCTGCAGTGAGGGGAAAAGCGGGAATGCAGCTAGAAATCCCAATTACATACTATTTTAATACACTATGATAACATAATACTTTAATACACAATGAATCAATGATGCAGGAAACTAAAAGATGAACACACAATAGTGCTAGAAACAAAAAGATTAAGGAAAGAACGGAAGATGAAGAATCAGTTTTTACGAAGAACTATAGGAATGCTAACTAATATAAATTTGGCGGTAGGTGAATACCTCTATGTTCCAAGGTGGTCACTCACTTGCACACTTTGTTGCGAGCAGGAATTCCTTCGTTCGTGTACTCTTATTACTAATCCCATTCAAAGTGACTAGCTTGGCTGGTGATGCATTTTTCTATTTGTACCAGATCAAGAGGACTTGAACTCGGAATCAGATTATCTTTCAAATCAAATCCAGATAAATTTGTTTCACCTTTTTCGTCTTTACAATAATTTATTATGATAAAACAAATTATCAATAATATGATCAATTTGTTGGTTTGTTCATATTACACAAGTCTATCTCCATTTTGTACAAACACGACATATCTACCCAGAAATGTGGTTTTCACATCACCCACCCCAGCCAGAATATGATTTTTGATTTGCTAATCATTATTCACGGGAAGAGGTGAAGAACTATGTATCCTCACCCAGTCTTATGATTCTTCTACTTCAACATTTTCTCAGCAACACCACAAAATTCTTCATGAAGTATATTCATCTTAGAGAAGGAAAAAAACATCATTCCAGGATTTTTCAGATTGGAAACCATCAATGCTTTCAAAGTTGATAACCTTTGTACTATTACTATATAACAACAAGAAGAAGAAAAAGAAGTGCTTGCTAGTTGCTAACCTCCATCTAATCGTATATACAGACCAAAAAAATTTCATCAGATGGAGGAAGAAAAAAGAAGAAAGCCACAAGGTTCCTACACATCTAACTATGAACCGAAAAGACTGCAAAAGGCTACCAATTATCTTATGAGATGCATCTCATGGAGTACATTGTAACAGGTGAGTCTACTGCAGGCGCATCACCATAGACCCTGGCATGATCACTCTCCAGGCCATAGTCCATCATCGGACGGTACTCAAGATCTTCATCATGATCGTACACAAATTCTGGCATCCCAATCTCATTCCTCCTCACATGTTCCCACAGATAATCAACCCTGCTCACATACCTCAATTTCCCATATAACCTGTGCACATAACTCCCAATTAGATTTCTCCCCTGTCAATTCTAAAATAGGTTTTCAAAAAAAAAAGTATTGTATCTTTGGAATTGACATTCTTACCCTCCGCTGAAGATGAAGCGACCAAATGTGGCAAGGAAGAGCCTGGCTTGAAGGCCAGGGTGAAGAAAGTAAACAGCCTCCAGATTCTCTCGGACTTTCACCGGAATCGCATCGTAGAACGATCGTAAAGCTGACACTCCGGGAAAATTCTCGCTTTTCTCCACATCGGTGTGAACATACACCACGGCGAACGGCCTTTTCTCAAGTTCTGGAAAGATCTTCTCCGCTAAATACTTGTTCACTACTTCAACACTCAGATTTCTAGCTGATAATCCACAAACAAAAACAAATCCACAATTCAGACCAAAAACTCAACAGGAATAATCAAGAAAACGAAATATATATATATATACATAAAAAAAAATTGCTTACCAGGAAAGAATTTTCCGATGATGCGCAAAATTTTGCGGCCACGTTTATCTCTGCCTTGGATCTTGAAGATTTCGAGTTTCTCAATAAGCTGTTCTTGTTCAACTTCTGTAAACATGGTTTTTAGAATTTCGATTTGAGATTGTTGCAAAAGTAAAACGCTACGTTTAGGATGAGATATGAGAAAGAAAGAAGGCCGGAGAGGATTTTATATAGCGAATGAGGAAAGGAGAAGATGGGCGGTGGAAGGAAAGAGAAATGTTATCCATTTAGGAAGGAGGAGAGGAATATTAGGGGAATATTCGTAAGGATCTTCCATTTTGTAGGTGGGACCGAATTTGTTTCCTTGTGTTTATCATTGAGACACTCCCCGTGATCTCATGGGACCCTTTCTTTAGGATTTTGGATCAATTATTTGCCCTTTCTTTTTTTATCTTCCTTTTGCGCGCTCTATTATTTTTATTTTTTTTTTCTTTATTCCCTACTATTATTACAGTCGATTATTTCTAGAGGGTATTAATGTATAATCATATGATCGATCATTAATTAGATAACACAATTCTCGTTTATCGAAAAAATTATTGTTTTAGTTAACAGTAATTAAGTTTATTTCTTAAGTATTAATTTTACACCAATCCAAAACTATAAATTGTTAAAGATAAAAGAGGCTACTAGACTGACTTTTGTGATTTTCTCATGCCTTTTTATCTTCTTAAAAGACTCTTTTGGATCATGAAATATTATTATTTTGTAGAGATATTATTTAATTAATAAATTAATATTTCTTAATTTAAAGAGTATTTTGAAATTTAATGAGGATAATTTTGATTACATTAAAATCATTGTATCTTACTAATTTATGTATCATATTTATTGATTCACATAAAAAATAAATTTATTGTACATAAAATACAATGAATGCATCAAAATTATTGTATCTTACTAAATTATGTCTCATATTTATTTAATTATTATAAAAAATATTTTTTCATTATACATAAAGTACAATGTATGTGTATGATTCATTATAATATTTCTTTTGGTTAAATGATTCATTGTAAAATAAATTTAATAATTTAATGATTTATCGTAAAAATGAATTCATTAGATATAATATTCATTGTTTCTTAATAATCAAATATTATTTATTATATCTTTACTAAAAACATTCTATGTATAATGATGAGATAATAAATTATATAAGCAACATAGGAAATTTCTTGAAATCATATTAAAAAATTGCTTCTCATTTAAAATGTATCATAAAATCAACCATTACAAACCAAAAAAGCATTATGTGAGTACCAAAAAAAAATCTTTTTTAGTGCACCACATGCACTAAAAAAGATTTACAGTCGTGGCAATACCGAAATTTTCGGATGCAATAAGAAAAGTTTGAGATGAACCTCAACTAGATTTAAATTTTAACAAAAAATAAAGCACAATAAAATCATATTTCACTAAATGGTCTAATATATGTTTATATTTTAAATAATTATTAATTTATAATATTAATAGAACCATATATTTATATAGAGGTCTTCTAAAAATATATTATCTTTTATCCTATCGAAATGAGTAGTTTTTTTTATTGACACAAGTCAAGACCGAAGAAAATATTATCTTAAAGAGATTATTACTTTTACGAATTTTAATTTAGTGAAATTTTACTATAGTTCCAAAAATCGGTCGCTTCAATGTGGAATGACTACAGTTTTAGAACGCTTGCCTTAAGGCTAATTGAAAGAAGGTCATTGCAAAATCCGGAATTGATTGTTGATCTCCTCGAGAATCATTATGATGATTTTGGACTATAAAATACCTAGAGAGAGAAGGATTTCGTAAGTTGCTCAGTTATGAAATATTCCCTCTATTCTATATTAACTGAATTTGTAAAGCAATGTATATTTATTAAGAAAAACAATCAAGGATATAATTTAAACCATAAAGTTTCAATATTGTCCTTTGTGGAATCACAAATATTTTTGTAATTTATATCTTAGAAAATATAAAATGCAATAAATAAGAGGGCAAATATGGAAAAAAAACTCAAACATATATCTTGAAGGCATAATACATAAATATGACTCTTAACTTGGCATCAGCTGACGTCTAACAACTATGACCTTTAACTTTGGATGTGTACAAGTAGACTTAAACTTGTATAAAAGTGAGCAAATGGACACATTCGTCCTACATGATAATTTTGTGTCCTATGTGTATTATGTCATGTAGGACATGTGTGTCTACTTGTTCAAGTTTATACAAGTTTAAGTACCTAATTGTGCACACTCAAAGTTGGAGGGCATAGTTTTCCGTTGAAGTCAAGTTAAGAGTCATATTTATGTATTATGAACTTTGAACAATGTAAAAATCCTAAAAACATCAATTAATATGGAATAGAGGAAGTAACTTTAGTCGAGCCGATGGTTCGTCCCAAATTTCTTGAGCCGCCACAAGCATCTCTGTTATAACCATGTCTTGCGGTCTAATCCGCGTTTTTGTTAGGTTTGGTTATTGCCCCCACACAATTGCTATCCCTCGGTTTATGTTTATTTGTTAATGTTTGACTTGACAACTCATTAAGGAAATAACTATTGATATAAATATTTTATTAAATTATCCTTATTAAATAATATTAGTACTAAGTTTTGAAAAATTATTTAAAAAATGAATATTTAATGTTAAGAGTAAAATATGAGAAAGTCTTTTCTTGATATGTCAAAATAACAAATAAAAATAATTTTAAAAAAAATTAAGTAACAAGTGAAAATAATCGGAGAAAGTAATTCTATATTTAATCATATAGCATCTAAATAATCATAGACCACTTGACTAATTGGTGAAACAACTCTCATGTTAATAATGAAATAATACTAAAGCACGCACTCGTAATTATTAATCACATATAAACACAAACAATCTTAGAATAGCATTAGAAGAACAATCTTAGAATAGCATTAGAAGGCGGCCTATTGTTCAAACTTTTTAATTAATTTTCTTGAAATAAAGTATGATGTATAAAATAATCTTCACCAATAAAATTACAAAAGAAGGATTGGCCACCGTCTCAAGCGTATGTGCTAAATTTCTTTTCTTTTTTTAATCATCCGATTGACACAATCTACGGAATTCTTTGCAGCCTATCCTATACTGCAAGGATAAGTTTGTCTCTTCATAGCAAAATTCCATTTAATAATAGAAATTTGTTAAATAAAACTAATAAAATAATAAACGCTTTTGTATTATTTGGAAGTAGGTATAATAATTAAGTAAATGTTGCAAAAAACTTTATGCGAGTGGTATGTAATTTGCCCATAGTATTGTACTAAACCAATGAAAGAAAATCACTCGATACGGAGTCACCTTTGTTAGGGAGCACTTTATCCTCAATGTGAGACTTTCCAGCGCGAATCCAAATTTAATCGGGCTCCAATGTGGAAATCGGACACCGGATGAAAACAAAAAAAAAAAAAAAAAAATCACCCACCATACTTCTCCTTGATTTTTTTTCATGAATTATCACAGTAATCTAAAAGGCTAATGTGTCAGCCAAGATCATAATCCATGGGCTCAGTCAATCATCTGGTTTTCATTTTAGGGTAAAAATGAGGTAAGAACGAACATATTAAATCGATTGTTATTGATTAAGATTTTTTTTAAAAATATTGTCTCAACTTTAATAATGATAATTATTGTTTTTCTTTTAGTGTGAGGATTTAATATAGCTAATAATCAATAATTGATTTTAGATTTGAAGCATAATTTGTTTGATAGTAGTCTATATAAAGGTACATTAACACCGTTAGCATAAAGTTTATTCATATAGAGCCGGCTTCTTTAGAGATAATTAATGATGTTGCAAATTGCATTAGAGAAATGATCCATGCCAATTGCCAAGCAAGTTGATTTATATTCAAATTAAGGCACTATCAAGTTGAATAAGCTATTATGTTTGAATAATTCAAGTCAAGAGAAGGAAATTCAATTAGAAGAAAAAGAAAAGACAGAAAAGTTGAAGCATATGCCAAATAAATAAATAAATTAGTAAAAGTAAGCACTAATTTCCCTACCTTTAGTACGTTGTTGACCACTTTTATTGAAGATAATGATTGTACATTATTAGTCTTGGTCCCTAATTAACCTGCATTTTCTAATACGTTATTCTAATAGATATAGTTTTAAAAAAGAAGCCACAAAGCCCTACTACATAAGAAATGGAAAATGATGAAACATATCAAATTAACATATTGGAATATTTTCAACCATATGGAATTAATCATAACCAAATTGGCAAATACTGCTTTAGCACGATTATTTTTAGAGCCCTCTTGTTCTATCTTTATTTCATCAAATGAGAAGTTAGAATAAGTAGTCAATTTTGGTTTATAAATACAAAAAATAAATATAACACAACTAGGTTACAATATTTTCATGATGCTCTCGTGCACGGGTTCCCTTCTTTGTCCAAGATTGACAACTTTGAACGGGAGATCTCTCAATCAAAGGGCTAGAAGGTTCAAATTTAAACCCCCTTTTTAGGTCGAGTTTATCACATAAAATTTGTCTGGTATGATTTTTTTTTTTGTTTGTATGTTTACGGGAAATTTCACGAGTCTAAGTTTGCCGAGCTGGAGCTATATAGTAACCTTGTTTGGATGGTTGTTTGTTTCACGTATCATATTATATTGTATTAAATTATTTTGATAAATATAATATTTGAATAGAATATGCCATTATATAATGTCACACTTGAACAATTTGAAGAATGAATCCACAAGAAAATTAATGTAGAGTGTGGAGTAGAGCTATTACAAAAATTTAGAGTGAAGAATAAAATGAGTAATAAATAAGATAAAATCAGAAAAAATAAAAAACACCATTTCATAGTTAACGATACAATAAAATTTAAGCATCAGTTAAAACAAATATTGTATTTTTAACAAACAACATAATATAGATAACAACTATCAACCTTCCAAACAAGTCTACTATTCAAAATTCAGAGTTACAGATGCAAATTTGGATCTGATTTATAATACTTATCTTTAAATTCCAGTTTACCGTCAAGGTAAAACTACTTGACGTTTAGTTTGTGTTTCCAATTAAAAAAATGACGACTATCTTAGTGCAGATAGTCATGGGTTCACTAACCTTTTCTATTAACTTTGGTGTACCTATATGGCTTATGGTAACCACGAATTATCTCCCACATCGGACACATCAAGACAACGTTCCAGAAATGAGGCATATAATAAGAGATAGCAGGTATTAAGTAGAGTTATCTTTGCGCTTGGGGCAATGACGCAGCTAGTGAGGTTCTAACCGAGGCGCGTCTATTGCTGGTTGAAAACTATTTCCAAACCCCCTCTTTGGCCTGGGTTCTGCCTTGGCCATTGAGAATTTTTGAAAGGGCTTCCCTTCTGGGTTAAGCCCTCCAATTCTAGTCTAAAAATATTTTTAGTAGTAATAATAATAGTATAGAGTAAACAATTGAACCACAGTTGAACAAGTAATAATAACGTAAAACTTGTGAAAAGGGTTTTCATTGAAATGTTTATAACAAGTGTGCACCGTAATATGCTTAACCTGTTATAACATAAGGCACCTATGCTAATATAATTAGCACTGAGTGATGTTGACACTGGCCATCCATCACTATTATTGTATATGCACTATCAAACTGAAAAAACAACATACACCCCTACTCCAGTTAACATTATAATCCTCAAGGATTGCAGTAGCATCTGGAGTTAATTGTTCGTAAGCATATGATGATGATCATTTCAGTCCATACACGGCATTGAAGGAGAAATTTGCTTATGCAAATTGATAATGAGCTACACTGGGTATATATCACGGAATCTCCCCAAATATGCTCTGATATAATTGGTAGCAAACGAGACACAAGGAATCACGCTAGAAAACAAGGTAACAGGAAATGAAAACAAAGGAGAAGAGAAACTGTACATTGAAAGAAAACGGAATAAATGGTAAATGAAAGGAACAACAAAAGAGATATCTTTATTATACCAATCATATTGGCTTTACAGTGATATTTAAGCAAGCTTTGCAGATGGAAAGGATTTGACATCACTCCTCTAGCTGGCTAACTAACTCTAGCAAAGGTGTGGAATTAAAATCAAGCTAAAATGAGAAGTTAACTGAATTAATAGAACTTCAACTATACCAAATGCAACAAAATCGCAATAAACAATTGTAAATTGCTATCATAGTGAAGTATGCACTAAGCAAAACGACCCAAACTTGAAAAAATAACGTCATTACGATCTCTTGCTACATCTTTAGTGAAGGTATTTTTAAGCAGCACTCCTTTTGGAGCTATGAAAAAGCCAAGTGCTTTGCCTGATGATGAAAGGCTCTACAAGTTCCGAACATGGCTAAATACACTACTAGCTCGAAAATCCCCCCCCCCCCCCACCCATTGAATTAGGAGGTATATCATCTGATTCCTCATCTCTGTTTGACATGTTTCTTTGAAGCGGCACGAGATGACTGTTGGAAGACTGGACTATATGTGTGTTGCTGGATAATATTGATAAGAACGAAAGTATTTGCAGCCAAGAATAGCAAACCTGCCACCCAGAGTTGAAGAAAGACATTCTTTCCTTTGAATTCAAGCAAATAACCCCACAATAACCAGTGACCCTGAGCTGCCATCCACAGCAAGATGCAGACCAATCCTTTTCCTCTGAGCTTCATGTTGGTCCATGGCAGGATTAGCGGCAAGAGACAGAAGAACCAAACAAAGTATTGAGCAGTCATAACCTGTCAGAGGAAAAGAACGTTATCTTGCTAAAGGAAAATCAAGCTAATAGTCACTGATTCTCAACAGAAAAAATAATCAAGCATTGCTGACAAACCTTGTTAAATGCGACAAATGCCACAGTCTGCACAAAGAAGCAAAATGGAAAATCCTGCGCAAAGCGGAAAACAAGAACTAGCTGCACCATAATCTGAGGCAGAAATGAAACGAGCTTTTCCAAGTTTGATAACTCGTGTTCATAGTGCAGATATATATGGTAGAAATAAATTGAAAAATTGTGCCTTGGGTCTGTACGCGTGAGATGATAGAGCAGTGCTTCATGCAAGAAGTCCCAGCCATATAAAAAGAAGAAAATCCCGGTAAGGAGAAAGAACAAAGCTCCAGAAATAAACCCAAACATTATCCTCCTCCAGGTAAAAAGGCTTGTTAAAAAGTTGCATATACAACAAGGATCCATAAGCTTTTTACAGCTGGAAGTCTGCTGTGACTTGCTTTTTCTAGAACTCCAATTCACAAGAGCAGGTTTTGTACCATACTGGAAGAACAGGGGATCAAGAACTAAAATGATTGGAAGAGCATAAATTATTGGATAGATCCTCATGTGGACGACAAGCCCATACCAAAATGCAGCTTGTACTAAACGACCTGATCAGGGAAACATCACCAAAATCAATAGAGCGTGAAGATTTATAACTTCCAAAGAAAAAATGAAGCCACAGTTCCCACTAACCCAAGTGGAAATACAATTATCTGACCCAAAATATCGGAGGATTCTTGGAAAAATTCTCAATTAAAAAAAGTTTGTTGCTAAACCCTATAAAGTTCCAGAGTTAACATTCTTGGATTCTACTTTCCCTTTAAACTAGAGGCTCACTATAACTTCAAATTGCATAATACTATGAAAAGAAACAGAGGTAGATTCAGGGAAAATCTTGTTTCATGCTTTATTGGAGAAACCAAGTAAAAGAACAATATTCAGCTTACACTGATTGGTTGCTAAAAACCTCATTCACTGTCCGATAATTTTGGGTTGGGCCACTATACACCTAACCCTGTGGAGGAGTGGGAGGAAGACTCAATCTTGACCGGTGGTCAATGAGAAAAGCTTCTTTTCAACCAGTTCCATCACTTAAATCATGATTCTCCTAAATACTTCCCCTTCCATATGTCCCCTCTTTACAGTCATTTACATTGCCCCAATGATAATTAAGGTAGATTAAGAAGGAGACAGGAACCATTTTGAAAGAGATAATAACAGAGAAAGTAACAGTAGGGAAGTTAACTTACAATGAAAAAGAAAAATTTAGGAGTAAGTTCTCAACATAACTATATTAAATGTAACCAAAAGGTACTGGAAGTTTTACCATTCATTAGACATAGAATAATCCAAAGGATCATGGCGCAGATGATGGGCTCACAATTCCCACGAGTTCCAATGGTAAAGGTAAATGGATTCAAAAGCCATACCATCACTGAATAGGTGCATAATTTCTCAGGCACTCCTCTTAGCTTTAGAATGGCATTGATAAGAAATCCCACGAGAAGATCTGCCGCACGAACTCAATGTAAGTTTCACTAAGCATTTCTGTTTTGAAAACATAATTAAGATGTCTTCTAAGAATATCAATTATGCATTTTTTGCAATAAGAAGAGACAACAAACCCACATACAAAGGTGCAAGTTCAAAAGCTATTTGTCTACTCTTAGATTGATCATCTACAAGTTCAAGTCCCAATCAACAATTCATCCAGTCTTTAGTTATACATCCACAACAACCCCAAAGACTGCCAATGAAACCTAAGCAGAGAGAGCTGCAGAAATCTCTTGGAAACCACATACAAGGAGCATTTGTATGAGGGAAAACAAGAATTCCAAATGACTAGATTAAAAATGGAACCTTTGCATTGTCTTGAAATTAGAACCTAACAAGAGCTTAATACAAAATTAATCTTTCATGTATCTCTCTGTTCTAACAAATAATAAACACAAATCATACGAAAATTGTGAAGCTCAGACTTCTTCAGCATTCAACGCGAATAAAAAGAACCCAAAACATTAAGGGACAAAGAAAGAAAGAAAAAAGGAGAAGAGAAAGGGGAAATTTTACCTGAAGCAGAGAAGATAAACTTTCCCCAAGAAGGATGAATGAAAGAATTGGGCACAAGAAGAAAAGCAATCAAGGGTGAGTAACGATATGTAGATCTTTGATAAGGGGATTTTCCGGCAGCAACTAAAGCAGCTGCATCTGAGAAAACAAGATAGTCCACATCTGTGTATCGAACCTGCATATGGGTATCTTGCCATTCTCCGTAAATTATCAAAAACAGCCTAAGAAATGCTGAGAATATCAGCAGCGACTTCAGATTTACAGTCACCATCATTCAGGAACTGATCGCTCAATAGCCAAAACAACAGAGGATGTAGTTACAAGGAGGGGTACTTCAGCATTTTATTTATTTATTTTTCTTAAAAAGTACTAAAAGATTATGACTTACCACAATTTTGTACAATTATCAAGAATTAAATTTCACTAAATATAAAAAATTTACAGTTTGGATCTTGAATAGAGTCAAACATTAATCGTTTTTTAAATAAAGCAAGTTAATTTTGAACTAAATCAAGCTAGTTTTTAATTTGGGGGTTTCCATGTTCAAAAGTAATTTTTATTAAACACTCAGTTTTGTTTAACTTATATTGACTAGAGTATTAAACTCAACATTCAATTATGTGTTCTATCACGATTATTGAAATTTTAAAATAAGAATTGATTGCATTTAAAAAGAAGCTATTGTTCCAAACTTCCAATTGACGTTCTTGATCACAAAATAATGAATACTTGTATTGACAAGTCTAGAGAAAAGATTTCCAATTTAGGAAAGTCAGTTCCTCCTGTAATATAAAATAGAATTTAGATTATATACATCTCTACTACTTCAATCTGTATCGTCTTCACTTTAGACAGCATTTGTAAAATAGGAAATTAAACAGGGAAATTCATTTCAAGAGTTGATCATTCACATTATGGGATACAATCACTCTTACATACATACAAAAAGAATAATCACGAGATACTTTTTCATCTTCAGGTTACTCTTGCCATTAGATTGTTGTCAATTGTCGTCACAATGGGTTCAGATTAGGGAAAAGTTATCGGCAAAGTTTGGCATCGAAAAAAAAAGAAGAGAAATAGACTTTCATGGGGAAGTTGGACACGTACAACATTAGAAGAAAACAGTACCACAATATTCAAATAATTGTGGGTAATAGGATTTGCTTGATATATATACGATCCACTCGGATCCTTCACTTCATCATACTATCTATTCAGTTTTACTAACATAAGAAGATAATTACATTATGAAACTAAGTAAATACCAGAGGGCAGTTATAAGAATTCATGAACTTCGATATCCTAAGAATATGTGACTGTTGGTCAACAGAGCTCATTTAGCCTCAGTAAGTTCTTCTTTCATATCGAAACCAGACAGTGCAGCCAGCTCCGAAAGCTTCTTCTCTCCGCTAAGAACCTGCCACAATATTATAGTTTTAAGGTCCCTCAATGGAATTTGGAAAAGAAAGCTAGAGGTTCAAACAGCAAGATGGTCATTTTCTTATCGAAGGTGTGAATAACTGGTGCCTTTGTATAGGTTACAAAAGATTTTTCTAGCATAAAGAAGGTTCTTGCTCACCTCCCCATTGATCACCCATGTAGGGAACCCTTCGAGTTTTGCTTCTTGACATGCATCGATCATGTAAGTTCCCTTCTTAAGTCCATAAGGAAAGCATTCTACATAGTCTAGTAACTTTGCTGCTTCTCGTCCAAACATCTTGTTGCAGTGACACAAGAAATAAACCAATTTAGTACAGAATACAAGCAACTCTTACCTATACTGCTAAGTGCATGATGCAAATCAGAATTTTTAGTGGGATCTCTACGGCCTTTTTTTATATTCTTAAAGATTAGTTGCAATATTGACAAACAGTTCGGGTCAGAAATCTGGGAATCTGCTTCTGAACTCTAAGGATAAATTCACTGAAGCTCTTAGCCAAATTCCAGCACCAGCATATGAAAGAAGGAAATATAAGGGTCTCTCTTTTTCCCTTTAATGATGCTCTTACTTATTTATGGAAGACGTTAATATTCAACCCAATAGTAGTTGATGCACATTCATATTCTTCCCTACCCATATCATGTTGTCTTTTCCCTTATAGAATGTTACTTTAGGAATGTAGCAATCAGACAACGTGGCTGGAGCCTAATCAACATCCACGCTTCACCCTACCTACATCATGCTAGATTTGATAATGGGGAAAGATTTTTCTTTCCCATTTTCTATGTAAGCAAGTTTCTTTTTTTTTTTTTGATAACCGAGAAATCCATCTGTGACCCGCCCTTTGGACCAATCACAGCCTTCTAAACTCGGTGGATAATGGGCCCGCCCCTCTACCCTTCTCGACTTAAATACCGGGCTTCGCTTTGCATGGTGTGGGGCTTGAACCTGCGACCTATGCCACAAATCCTCCACCTTTTGCCACTTGAGCTAGGCCTTGGGGCAAGCAAGTTTTTCTTTCTCTGAATCTCACCAAATTTTTTTTTGCCTACTGAAATGATGTCACTATGCCATTGAGGCAACCAAAATGGAAATAATTTTAGAAAAGCTATCATTTTCATATGCAGTTTTTTGTTTTTTGAGAAACCCATCAAAATGCAGTACTAAGAAAGCACATTTGCAAAAGAAAGAGAACCTGCTTTTGTTCCTGGCAGTGAGAACACCAGAAAGCCCCATACATTTTTGCCCCAATTGAACGCAGGTGTTTCGCTAGGGATATAGCAAAAGGTGTAGACTCTGATGTGATCTCTGTTGTAAAGTATTCCATCTCAGACATAGCAGAACTGCAAAAGATGGGAAAAGGATTTTGAGTAATTGTTCTCTGGAATAACGTGCATGATCTTTTCACCAACTATACATTTCAGATGATCTAGAGCTTTACCTGTGACTTAATGACTATACATCAAGAGCTTTTCTATCTTAAATTAACCAAGATATCTTGTTACTGCTAAACCTAGAAACTGAAACAAGCTTCTCTTACTTGCTTTAAGCTTGTAGCTTAAATAATTCATGGAAGTTTTTATATAAGTTAATGTGATTATCTCTGTAATCAATGCCAATCAAACATTCACTACTTAATGCAAGAAAAGGGAACTCTTGCCTATTGTCCTTTCAATCCAAAGACACTTTGCCTAATATCATCCTATAATGTGTGAATGTGTACGGATTCTTTACCCTGTGTTTGCAGGCTGAGAGTCACTGTATGAATTGTTTAGGGTAGAAACCACCAAGAGAACTATAAGTAACTGTATACCCACATCTTTTTGCACCTCTTGAAACCCCAAACCCTGTATACAAAAGAAATATCTTTGTCATTAGCATTGCATATAGCAATAGAAGCTAAACAAACAATGTTCTCTGTAGTGGAGATAACCTTTATACTGCTGACGAACAAACTAAATGACAACAGGACAGAAGCTAAACAGTATGGACAAAATTCCCCAGTGAATTTTGTGCTTAGGATGTACAAGAAGTATGCACTGGCAGCTGCCATGGAAGTAGTTGTTCCAAGTAAAACCAAACGCCCATTAGCTTCACCAATTCCAAGAGGCCTGCTTTTCTGGCCCAATTGTATCCCAAGTATTGCAACTACTCCATAAGCAACCATACCAATCAATGAAAGAGGAACACCTGGCAAATGAAAAAGGATGAAAACTGAATCTCTTTCCAAACATATTACCTGCAATTTAAGGGACATACTGCCTTCAATTTATTGATTTTCCAATCTCTGTCTTTCAAATCAAATAAATACAACTTACAATGTAACAAAATTAGCACTGCATTTGTTATTAAGTCTGACAACAAAATAAACTATATAATACAATGTGCTACCTCCTCTGTGATATGATTTACCATCAAAAGGAGTTAAAACATTTTGTTAGAAGAAGAAATCAGATAGGGTAGGTTTTCAACAAACTTCCAAGGACTAGGAATCAAACAGATGTAACAGGTCCAATGGGATGGGCAGCTGCAAAGATAATCTATCCCAGCCCATAACTGGCCCAAGTATGCCCTGAACAATTCACCCCAGTGTTTATTTTTTATTTTTTTGGATAAGATAAAGGTCGAACAATTCACCTCTGTGTTATGCACACTATGCACATAAAGTATATGAGAGATTTACAAGCAATTAGAGCCACATCAGTACGAGGATTAGGTGTTGTTACTTCCAGGAATTGGTTTATGTTGGGGCCTCACCACTATGAGATAAAAGAGCTGCAACTTACAGCAATGTTTACTGTCAACATCTTCTTGTCAAGTATGTTGGACCAATTGATATTGGTTTTTCTAATTCTGGCTCCACGCTGGAGTTTTTGTAACCTCAGTGCAATCAATGTGTGCCGGCTTATTGTAACACTCAGATAGGGGAAAAGTCCTTTGATTCATCAATGAATACTGGAAGTGGTATGGGTGGAAATGATGGGGACCTTATGGAGGCGAATTGGGTACGGCACAGGTTTCTCAGCCCAATTGCATTTCTAGGCATCCCATTCATTGATAATACAAACTATCTACCTTACAGAGTCTCATTTGAAGACAACTGAAGATTATGTAACTTAAAAAAAAGGCTATTATCAACATATGCTGGTCTAATTAACAATAGATTCCTTCAGCTAATAACCTCTTGTATTTAGTAAGGTTTCTTGGAACCAACTTCATTTTATGTCCTCAATTAATATTTTTAACAAGCAAAACTTACTATCTCCATGTACAACAATAGCGACATCTAAGTTTTCCTAATTAGTTGGGTCAGCTATATGAACTGCAAAGTTAACATGCTTTGGCTGGAGTAGTATTGGGATGGGGTTATCCCTGGGGAAACTCCAATTGTGTGAGCTTGCTCTATATCTAATTCCAGGCCCGGATAAAGGAGGAAGGTTACGCCAGCTTGACAACCCATATAGAACTAATCAATTTACGATGATTACTAGCAATACAACAAATTTACTATCACCATCAGTAAATGGAAACTTTACCATTGTCATCTTAGTCTGTCTGTTTCATTACAAAGGATATGTTTGCAGAGATATTATACTACATAAATAGATGTATTCCTCTATTTGTTCTTCCAAACAATTTTTACTTACAAACAGATAAAGCAATCCTATTGCATTACATGGTCTTCTATACAACAACATTACCTAATGTAATCCCAAGTGCGGTCTGGGGAGGGTGGTGTACAATGTACACCAGACCTTACTCCTACCTCATGAAGGTAGAATTATGTGTTTTTCACTAAAATACTTAAAAAGGGCTTCTTCAACTTCTTAGTCAAAATAAGACACTCAATTGGTGAAATAGGGATAAAGATTATTATGTCTGGTAAGTACATAATTCATAAAGAGAATCAAACAAGAGGCTAATCATAAAAGAGAGGCGTGAAATGGTAAGACTTTGCCAAACTCCTAAATGTGATTGTATCCAATCACTTCTTCAGGTTCCCACCAATTTTACTTGTACAGATGTGTTAATATTTTCATATTAAAATCTGTTTCTTTTAACAAAACTTTGGATACTTATAGAAGGTTACAAAGATAGTCCTAAAGTAGAAAGTTGAAAAAATAGCATGGGATATTACCAAATACAGCTGAGTAGCTGCTGTTGAGGATGTTGCCACAGCTGGCACCATCACCAACAGGACAAAATGCTTCAGAGTTAGTGAACTTGAGGAACGTCAAGTAAGAAGTCTCAAGAAACCCAATCCCTCCAAGTGCTGCACACCAATTGTATGCTGAAAAGCCTGTATCAGCAGAAGTATCTGGCAATACCACCTTAGATTCTGATTCTGTCTCTGCATCTCCGACCTGTCTTGATGAGCAGTTCACTCGAAGCAACAACAATCGCCGAACCGAATCTCTCTTTAAGAATCAAGCAATAAAAATGTCAATATTTGAGAAGAAAAAAAGTGAATCTTGAAGAGATGAAGAGTAACTGTACCTTGAGTTGAATGAGAGAAGATATGGAATTAGAGCGAGATGGAAGGAGATGAGAAGTCTGGGTGGGAAAAGGAGAAGATGCTACGCCGATGATACTGGCCATCAGCTCAGAATTGGATACCACCCGCCGTGAGTAGTGGTGGTTTGACTAGCTCTGCGGTGGTTGTTGGTCGTTTATTGAGCTGCGGAAAATGTTGCTCGTTACTGAATATAGATTTGGACCGGAACAAATTTTGGGCTCTGGCTTATTTTACACAAAAAAACATCCTTTGGTAAACTTTTTTAGTATGCCTTTAACATTTTTGGGCTGGAGTTCAATAGGAAAGCAAGTGAAATACGTAGTTATTACTGTTTATTATTTAGATGTAACTTAATTTTTTGACGCGAGGATTAATAAAAAATAATATTTCTATCTCTCTAGGAATAAAGTTTGTGTATAGCCTTCACCTGTGAGATTATGTTAAGTATGTTATTATTTATAACTTAAGTTGAAATAAAAATATTGTGAATACTTAAAGGTTTTTTGAGTTGAGATTAATATTTTACTACATTCAAAATATTTTCAATATTTCAATTAAGATTAAATGCTTTAAGTATTTATGGACAAATTAGTAGAGAATATTGCTCCTCGCTAATTTTGAGTCACTTCAATTTTCGGATCAAGGTCTGATTTCAATTGAAGTTTGTGAGAGTATATGTGTTGGAACCTGAACTGAACTTGAGAAAGGAAGTTGTGAAAGTTAAAGACTTGCAAGTGTAAATCAACATTTCACTTTGAAAATACATCTTCAAGTCAATATTATTTAAAACTTTACATAAATTTTGTGTTTACAAGTATAGTTGCATTACAAGAATAATAAAATAGTATTTCATGCTCAAACAGTGTTGTTCACCTTCATGTTACAAGTGTCGTTGCTCCAAATCTTGATTTTTCTTGTGAAAAAAAGTTGGTGGTATTCAATCAATAAATTATACAGTTTAGGATGCCGACTTGCCAAGTGATGTACATTTTCCCCAAAATTACTTAATTATCAAGAAGGAAGGCGACCTTTTAAACTCATTAGTTGCCACAATTCTTTTAAAAGATAATCATAAGTGAGTTTAATTATGTATATAAAACTTTGTAACAATTCTCTTATTCTGTTCTATTCCTTAGATTTTGTTTGAACATATCTTGGTACTTAGAAAACATAACTCATACACAACTAAAACACCTAAAGCTTCAAATCAACTTAAAGAACATTTTGGTTGTAAACTAGAATGATTTTTGGTTAGTTTTTGAAGATGAGTTTTTCAAGTGATTTCCTTGCTTACTAACAAAATTTATTTATTTATTCAAGTAAAATATATGTTCAAACATAACTTCAACTTCTAAATATCTTTTTTCAACTTCAGTATTTCATTTTTTTTTTAATTTCACTCAATTCATATCCAAGTGACTATCAAGTTTTTTTAAGGACTAAAACCAGAAAGAAAAAAAAGTTAAAAGTTCACTTAAGAAACAGAAGAGCTAGACCAGAATTTGCATGAAATGTGAGCAAATATTAATAAAGAGTACTCTTTGAAGTTTCATTTATTTTCAAACTTTAATGTTTTCAAGTGAGTGCGTCTCATCTTTTTCAAGTTCAAGTTTCTTTTATTTTTCTTATGTCTGTATATTAGTTTCCCACATCGAAGG
Organism: Solanum stenotomum; assembly: GCF_019186545.1. Classification (NCBI taxonomy): domain Eukaryota; kingdom Viridiplantae; phylum Streptophyta; class Magnoliopsida; order Solanales; family Solanaceae; genus Solanum; species Solanum stenotomum. The sequence goes on from NC_064293.1 coordinate 41,050,855, forward strand.
CAAAAGCAGGACTTGAACGCAAGTGTTTTGTAATAAAACCCAGTCACTTACACTGGACAAAGCATACCTTTCTCGGCCTTTTGGCTAAGATCAAGTGTAGTATCTGTTCTTATCAGTTTAATATCTGATATGTGGGCCATTGGTTCACACGATATTAACTCAATTTTTTAAGGGGAAGAGTCCATTAAGGTAGCTTGCTGCCTGGGCTCTTGCGCGTCGCCCATGCGTTGCACTACTGCACGGGCCTGGCGCACCCCACCAATTAGAGTTCAATTTTTTTTATGTTATGTTTTGCTCTATCATTACCTCCATCCCCACACATTCATTTTTTTTATCGGCAACTCTGAAGCAAGAAGTATGATCAATGTATTGACAGTTTAAGTGGTGAATTTCACATCATTGAACCTTATATATTCTAATAGATAGTGTTACCAAAGTCCAAAATATTTTTTTGTTAACAAAATAAATACCCAACTCTACAATAGTAGTTTTTAGCACTCTGCTAGTATAGTATTCTTTAGCTCTGTATATTTGGTGTAGGGATGATAAAGAACCCCAATTTCTTGGAGGAAGTGTTGGAACATTTTGGGAAGGATGATGAAATTATAGTTGTAAGTCCACAAAACTACTAGTATATGATTTTATTTTAATAATATAAGCTTCAATTTCACGAGTTAAGATGTCAATTTCTTTTTGCTTAGTAAAATCTTTTGTTGACTTCGCATTATACAGGGATGCCAGTTGGGTAAGAGATCATTTATGGCTGCAACTGAACTTCTTGCTGCTGTAAGTCCCTTACATACTACAGCTTTAGAATAGAAAATTCTTGAAAATGAAAGTAATATAAATAACCCAAAGTAATTTGGGCCAAAAAATAAAGTCTTAGACCCTTTACGGATTGAATTGTGATAATAAATCGACAAGTTGACATAAAGTCCTACGTACGCTACTAGTTAATTACATGCTATATATTGTGCAGGGATTTACTGGGGTGACTGACATTGCTGGTGGATATGCTGCTTGGACAAAGAGTGGACTTCCGATTGAGTCTTGAATATAAAGCATTAATAGCCTTTTATTTACTCACATATAAAAGGGTAGATTAATAAATAAGTACACCATCTTAATTACTTATGAATATAATAACCAGTAGTCAACATGGCGAAATCAATTACCGTTCATCACATCAAAATGTGGCTGAAAGTTAAAGAAGCAACTTGCAAGATCTTTTGTATAGTAATTTATATTAGGTGATATCCGATGTGGGAGAATCTGTATTGCAAGCAATATGTGTAAATATTGTTCTTCTAATTCTGCTGTAATAAATAATATTGGCCTGAAATGCCTCTCATCTGATGACTTCCCCCCTCTCCCAAAATGGTTGCAATGTTTGCTTTCGTAAAGAACTCAGTGAGATTTAGTCGGAGCTCTAATGCGGGCTCTGGACAATGGGTGGAATTTTTTAAAAAAAGAACAAAGAAAAAGAGAGCACTTCCTAACTTCTGAGGGACACTTTATTAATACTATTGCAAAATTTTTCCAACGAAACTTGCAAACTTGTAAAAATTATTATTGAATATCTAATTCGAAAAATGAATTTAACTATTATGAGAGATTTAATATCGAAGTAACAAAAAGCGGTTAAATAATTTGGAACAGAGGGGATGATATAAACACTTGTATAGTTATATGTTCTTGGGATTAATTCTAAACAAGGAAAACTGACAAGCCAGCTTTATTTTACTTCCTTGCTTTGGATTGAAAACAAAGATAAATAAGTAGACGTTAGGTACATATAGATTAGGTGGTCTAATTGATCAACACACAAGGAAAATTAAATAATCTCATTCTTAAATTAAGGAATCCTAACGAATAACAACCGGATGGAAATATGATTAAAAAGAATGGTTATGCATTTGCAAATTTGAATTCTCTGGTGTGAAAAATATTTACACAATCAACACATATAATGTAATTTACATGTTAAAATCTAAGATAACTATTAATTGATAACTTGCTAAAAATAGTAATTATATCAGTCTATTATAACATATTAACATGTTAAATTATATTGACGTTAGCGTATATAAACTAAATAAATCCTTTTTTAGTTTTATGTTTATCTTCTTTGACTTTGTACAAATATTAGTTGGTATATGTTCAAGCATTAGTGGCCCCTGCCCTGATGGTGGAATGGTCCTTTGAAATACTTAAAAGTTAAACAAAATCAATTTCATCTTTGCCACGTTCTAGTAGACCTATTGTTCCATTCTCTTACTTTACTAACAAACATGTTGCCCACGCTTCCTTATTTCCACAATGTTAGTATAACACACATAAAATCTGTCTAATTCAGTATCTCTGCCAGAATTGAGTTTGACAAAAAAAAAGGCTAACAATATTAATTTGTAGTATCAAAGATGAGGATGTCTAAGAAGAATTGGTTTGGTAATATCAGAAAGAAACTATTCAGGTCATCTCCTCCACATAAAAATATCATTGTTCTTCATAACAACACAATTACCAATAGGACTAGCAGCGCCAATGGACGGTCATCTACAAAGAAAAATAATGGGCACATCTATTTTATGTCTAAAGAGGATATGGCTGCTATTACTATCCAATCTCATTTTAGGGGACATCTTGTAAGTTCTACCAATTTTAGTCAGTCATCTTTAATTTGACATTACTAGAAACAATTTTTTTTCTCACCGCTAATCGGTGAAAATTGTGCTAATAGAACATGATTTTCCCACCAAATCAGCTCACTGGAAAAATGCATGGTGGAAAACAAATTCTCGTTGAAATACTGAGAAGCTTCCTTACTTTTCCATATGAAACAATAATCACATTACTACTTTTCTTTCACATCGATTCAATCAAAATATCTGTGGAAATAATCATTGAACATTTTTCAATGGGAAATAGTGATTTTTTTAGTAGTGAACATTTGCTAATACATGTGTTGTTGATTCAATATTTTAGGCTAGACGGGCGTTTAAGGCACTGAAAAGCCTTGTGAGGCTTCAAGCAGTGGTACGAGGGGCATGTGTGAGAAGACAAGCAAGGATAGCTCTGCATTGCATGCACGCCCTTGCACGATTGCAGGTTACTGTCCGAGCTAGGCAACTCCTCAGCAAGTGCAATGACCGTTGATAAAAAATCTTTTTAATAGTGTAAAAAAAATATTCTGCACCGTCAAAGTACGTATAGAAGTTAAATTCTTGACCAATTTTCAGATGCAATTCAACGAAAATTAATTATAGGGGAATCAGATCATAGGATGGAAGGAATTACTGAGTCAGAGTGCCTGAACATGACTTGTAATGTTGTACGTCTAATTCTTGTTTAGAACTTGGTATTGCAACTAACAAATGTTTCCAGTGTTGTACTTGCATATCGTATTTTCTTTTAGATTTATATATACATCTTATAGGTTTGATTTTTGTAAGCTTTTGAAGAATATGTCGATTATCTGAAAGATATGAATGTTCTTCTAAAGTACATATACTATGTGTGTATGTGGTTACGTTGTAATATGATCTAATTTTCTTCTATTCTTGTTTCTTTATGTCTTGCTAACAGTTGATTCTTTTCCATCTCTTAGTACCAAAAAAGCTATTTGTTTTCATCGTTATTTCTTTTCAAATTATACATCTAGACTCTACGAACCTCAAATTTCACTTCTCACGCGCAATTCAATTGCAGAGGTATCTATCTATCTATACATTGAAAGCTAGTCAGGGGTGGTTTACTCAATTCTTTGTGACGATGGTTATTTTTTATAGACATCTTTGGTTTACTTCAAGAACATCAATTCGGAAGCAATGATCTGGTAGCTAGAACCAGATAAAGAGGACAAAAATTCTCAATAAGAAAGGTACAAAAAGGGTTAGGAATTAGCAAATTCACAGTTATCCTGTACAGAGTTGCCAAAGCTTTACTCACCAGCTTGCACCTCTGACTAAATTAGGAATAGTAAAAGAATGACAAGCGACATTAGATAAAAACCGAACCAATCAGATCAAGTCTGGTCATCTGAGAATCTGTACACCGAGACAAAAGCTGAAGGCCGATCACCCTCATCTCTTTAGTAAATTCTCAGTGATTGCCCTTTCTAAGAGACGAGAAAAAGCTACCGATTGATTTGTCTTTGTGTCTGTCCTCTCCATCATCTCCAACCTGTTTTTTCAAGCATACAAAACTAGGTTCAAAGGAATGAACAAACTTAAATAAAACCAAGCTTATTTAATACAAATGCCTACCTCCCTAGTTAGTTGCTTCAGAATATCCAAAATCTCCGAGAAATCTGGTCTCTGAGTTGGGTCTTGCTGCCAGCATTTTTCAAGAAGTTCAGCAAGCTTTGGATGAGTGCTCTTAGGAATTGTTGGCCGTAGACCCTGATAACCATGTCAAACCAAATGTGAGGTGTTGGTTTAACTGGGGAAGATATCACAAGTACTGATGATGACAGTGGACTTTATACTACCTGTTGCACCACACCTATTGCTGCTTGTAATGGTGTTAAGTACGCATATGGAATCTGCCCCATCACAGTACATGAACGTTAGTTGAGGTGTCAAGCAGCTAACACGTGAACATAAATAGATGCAACACAGAGACTTACTTCGCCAGTCAGAAGTTCCCACATCACTATACCAAAGCTGAAAACATCAGCCTTGTGGTCGTACGGTTTGTGTTCAATCACCTTCAACAAATAAAAACCATTTTAAGACCGAAACTTGCATGCTGCAGGATGGTTAAGCACAAAACTGGGATAGAAATGACGGGGATAATGTAAGAGAATGTTGTAGTATTAAGAGGAAAATAAGTCAAAACCATTACACCAAGAGGTACATATTTTAATACTTAATATTGCAGAATCAAATGTATCTGCATGGTATACTGTAGAGGAATCCTGCAATGCATATTAACAATGACAACCTACATAAAGTAACCCTCGTAGAAGGTTATCGAAAGCTCCGTGTGCTTAAAGTATCCAAGATGCATCAAGGTGAACACAGAAACACAAGTCACAACTCACAACTGCATGAAAGTGAGAATGTGACAACCACACTTTACTGAGTGTGGAAACAAAATCCAAGTACAAGGATAAAACTGCAAAAGTCAGAGAGAATCACACATACTAAAAGCACCTCGTGCTTAAACCACACAAGATGCTTGAGGTGTATCCCAAAGCACTAGTCCCAAACCAGCTCGAAGGGAAATATTGCAGTTATTTTATGGTGGCAACAAAATCTAAGCATGAGGATAAACGGAAAATTAGTGGAGCAATCATGCATATCTGTCATCAAGAAAATCAAAGAACTTGGAATCATGAATTTCAACTGGATTGAGGATATTGCAGTAAAATCTGCATAAAATTAAGTTCAGATCTTCTGCACCTCAGGAGCCATCCATCTATACGTTCCAGTTTCTGCAGTCATCACCCCAGTTTGAGTCTGCACTCTAGCAACCCCAAAGTCACCAACCTTAACAACCTGTTTAGGAGAGGATGGATCTTATAGTCAGAGTGAACATTCTGTAAACAAAGAAAATAACGTGGGAAGTAACTCCGCCCAGCAGCAGACTAGGTGTTGCTGTGTGATTAAGCAAAGTTCATCAATCGATTTCCTTGGAAATGCAAAAACTGGTGATGTAGAAATTAACAAGAAACAATGTACTATTTTGGACATTCACATTTTTCAAAATATGAACCAAATTAAATTGCCACTGATCAAGCTTTAATGCTGCTACTATTACTCATAGATTTTCTTTTTATAGGATTCAATGAATAAGTGGACCCTGCAAATGAACTTTTCCGTCGACTTTATTTGGCATTTCTTCTAAAGGTTTCAATACTGCAGTCCAATCACAGATTATGGTTCTTTCTCTTAAAATAGTTTTCAGAAGATATCATCCATGTAATTAGACACTTCAAATAACCTATTAAAAGGGCTCTGAGCAATGAAAAACCTTGGACTTCTAAGCCATACAGATCTCAGTGTTTGCATATTAACCTTGAATTGCCTTCATGTTTAATTGCACCCAAATTTTTGCATGAGAATGCATGTACTGGTTTTAGGATAGCTTAGTCACAGATGAAATAATACACTAGACTCTAGAAAAATAATAATCTAGACAAGCTTTTTGAAACAGTTGCAGTACAGCTCTGACTTACTCCATGTTCATCCATCAGAAGATTGGCAGTCTTCAGATCCCGATGAATTATGTTATTTTGGTGCAGATAGCTCATTCCCTTAGAAACATCAATTGCAACCTTCAGGAGAGTAGGAAGCTTAAAAGCACCTCTTTGCTTGTGCAAAAAAGTATAGATGCTTCCTCTGGTCATGAACTCTGATCAATAAAATTATCAGATGCACCTTGTCATTAACATGATGAAGAAGGATAGATGTACACCAAAAAGTTACAAAAATAAGCTGCCATTCAAGTGCAGTAGTGTGAGGAGAAAATTCAAAATTTGGAAAATGAATAAAAGCACACCTCTGCATATAAAATCTTGGATCTGCCGGCAAACATTATGTAACAATAATCAACAGAGAACAAACAGTTTCTCCAATTTATTAACCAACGTAGAAGTTCACTTTAAATATATAAAATCTTGAAATATACCTGTCACGATGCACAGGTTCGGAGGTCGTGTGCATGCCCCTATAAATTGAACAACATTTTTGTGCCGAATTTTCCTAAAACATAGTGAGACAAGATCTCAAAATTTGATCAAAGAAAGTAAGAAACAGGAAATAGGAAGCTAGACTGATAAAACAATTTTAGTGATAAAATTCAAATTCCCATATCCACTAATGTTTAAATTTGTAGTTTTTCCAAGACTTTTAAGTGTGTTTTGGGAGAACCTAGTCCCTTGCATTATGTATGATCCAGCTTTTTCATCCAAATAGCCTAATGCCACTAAAAAAAATAAAAATAGCCAAATTCCACATATAGAAGAAATACCTAGTGACTCAACAAAGTATAAAGGAAACAGGACATTCAATTTAACCGCAGGAGTAAACTATTGTAAGAAATTCTCTAGTGGCACAGAACATTTGTTTCAATAGAGTACGACTCTATCTAGGAGTAAAAAAAACAATCCTCAGATAGACTTTTAAGTATGGAAAGATTCTCTAAGTTATGCTGAAAGAGATTATCAACCATGATAGTACAACAGACACACCTCATGATAAAGACCTCCTGAGAGAACTCTTTTACCATATCCATATTCAAATTTTCAGGCTTGAGAACTTTTATAGCCACTTCCTGGCTACAGTATGTGCCTTTATACCTGAAAAGACACGGTATAAATCCACTGACTCAACAAACTCAACTAGAAATCAAGATATGGATTGTTGGCTCATACAGATCTCCAAATGACCCAGATGCTACTTTGTTTTCAAATTTCAACAGGCGGATGTCAATTTCCCAGTCATCAGATCCATCAGTAGGTATTTTTACACTATCGGAGCCTGATTCAGATGTTTGACCTGGCTCATTGATTGGAGGCAGGACCTGTGGCTGCTCCTGAAAAACATTACCAGAAGACAAAGCACTGAGATCATCTGTCCAATATGATAATCAAAATCTAGAAGACAATATAACAAGAAAACTTGTTCAAATTTGAACCTACAATTAGTAGGTTCAGTTGGAAATATGTTTTAGTCAGTTACTAAAGTTTACCCTCCTATGATTTAGGAGTCTTTAAGTCGTGTCAAAGGCTTATATGCTAGAAGGAAAAATAGTGAATTTTTAGTACTTTTTATTTTTATTTTGACAACTTTGATTTAAGATGAGCTTAAATATAGGATTAGTGATTCATACAACTGACCCCAACTTGACTGGATTGAGGCGTAGTTATTGTTTTGATGCCTTCTATCATTTTATAACCAAAATCTCATGCATATTTCACATAACAAACAGGAGAAAATTGAAGAGATAACAGTGTACCAGTTGCTGAAAAAGTCGAGCCAGTCATAGAAATCAACAACAGTAATACTTGGTTAATTGTATTTTCTTACAACCCCATTTAACATAAGTATCCTACCAACCTACGATTATGTCAGGATCCAAGCACAAGTTGTCAGGTAATAATTAAGTTGAGCTTTAAAATTTCCTGTGAGGATTCATATTTCTTTTTTCAGATGTAACCTTAGGATCTCTATTATGCGAAGTAAAGCAGGATGTTAGAGGATATCTGCATGACTTCTAAAAATCTGCTATGCAATACATGTATGAACCATAATGTCAGTTGATGTTAATACTTACTTGAGCTATAGCTGTTGCTGCAATTACTGAAACTAATTCAGGGAGAGTTAGCAACAGAGCATTTACAGCATTACTCTAGTAGAAACAACAACTCTCTTCAATAAATTGTCTGGAATATTAACACAATTGTTAAGTATGCTTTCTTACTCACGGAAAGCATCAGACTAGCAAGCGATCCCCCGTGTTTGAGAAATCCATTGAATATCTATTTTGAGTATTTTTAAAAGTGGACACCATACATTAACTATAAAATGCATAGCACCATTATGAAGAAAATACAGAAGGATAGGCATGTTACTTTTCCCAAACGAAGATAGAGCCACATAATCATATTAAGAAAATAATTTTGAGTGCCAGTCCTGTCCACATTAAGCTGCCAGAATAATATCTACCTTGCTCCTCATAATTTCCTTTTGCACCTCACTCTTAAGCAACTCCGTCTCCTAGAATTCCAAACACAGATGAATAAGTATAAAAGTAAATTACCGCAAAAGGGAAAAGAAGAACTTCAAGAAGAACAATGAGGGGTTAAATTTCCAAACTTTCATTGTAAAAATATACTACATCCTCAATTCACCCGATAACATCTCAAGGTTTGAGCATCCTATTAAGCGAAAATATATCTAGTTGAAAAATATGACTAGAATGAGAAAGTTATCAGCACTGAAGTTGTTCATCCTCACCATGTCATAGTATATAACGACATTTTACAGTGGACATATCATAGATTTTAATTTGATATATATTACTAAATTACTAACAGAAGAAGAATATATACTAAGGTATGGCTGCAAAGTTGGTTTAAACGTTTGATGGAAAAAGAAATCACATCACAATTCAGAGTTTAGAAGTTTAATGAGTTTGAATTATTGAAAGATGTATAGGAATGACACGGTGTCAAATATTTCAGGTTGTCCAAAATTGAGGGGAGCCATATATACTAGGACGTGAGGACGAAAAAACAGGCATAAAACTAACAAACAATCTACTAGATGATCAAGGAACATAGTTTCAAAAGTTACCCTTGTTAACAAGAAAAGACGAATTAAAGCTAAGAAACGACTGGTAAACTGCTAGTAAGCGTTTCGTTATATCTTGAGAGGAACATTAATACTGTACCTCATATGGCCATCCATCAACCACAAAGACATCCAAGGAGAAACCGTCAGTAGTTGAAAAAACATGAGCCTCTTCAATGTTCAGACCAATCTCAGAAATTATATTGGTCAACTGGAAATCCAGGATGGACATCAATGCAAGTAAAGAAGATAAGAACAAAGTTAACATGGTAAGATAAATATGTTTGATAGAACTCTGAAAATATGGCAGAATCTGCAGATTAATGAAGTTACATAAATTCCAGGACTGAACAGATATGAATAATATAATCAGTTATATAAGCTTAAATTGCACTAGACAGAAAGCAAATAAAAGATAAAGATTTTGGTCCAGGTAAACTGTCTCATTGAGACAAATATTCTTCAAAGCTAGGTATTAACTGACTAACCCCACCCTTATCTCTTAGGTGCAGAAGTTAATCAAAGAATCAATCTGTGGGTCCATAAAAACAACTTTTCCTTATTATCCTCTGTTTCCCCTTCAGTGTAGTCTTCTATCACCTTTTTCTTGGGTGTGGGGGGGTGATCAAGTAGTCTTCTCTATCAAATTTTATCTTCACTAAGATGCTTATTCTATACTATGCACTTGAGAAATAGAAATCAAACACCATACAATATCAGCTCACTAACTTAGCTAAAGGTCATTCTATCCTTGCTTATTAATCTAGAATGAGGCTATCTTCAGTTACTAGAAGCGAGTCCTATGACAGGTATCCACAACAGGAATTCAAGGGGTTTAACCTTATTTCCTGTCAAATATTGGACTCATAATTTCCACACACAACAGGAATTCTAGGGGCTTAGCTTTATTTCCGGTTAAATTCGCACTAGCTCTGCATAAGATAAATTCATGAAACTACAGTCTTTGTTTGATTATGAGAAGATAAGAGATGTATTTATGAACAAAAAGGGAGGAGGATTCCTAAAATAATGAGGCACCTGAGTGAGCGTTTTTGGCTTGTCAATTGTTGAAAAAGTAATCTCGTGCATTGGCCTGCACAAAATCATTTGGCTCATAAGAAAGAAAAGTCAACTAGAAATACTTTGTGAACAATAAATACACTCTATATCAAAGCTATGAAGCCAAACTAGTATCATGAATCTTATCATCTTCAACTCAAGAATTAAGGCAATTCAACCTGGTTGTCCGTGAAGTTGAATTGATATCACTATCTCCATGATTTACATGAGCTTTATCATCATGAATTTCAAGGCCTTGAAGATTGGGTGATGAACCAAAAGTTGGAGGAGGATGAATGCTGGAGAGGTACAATATGGAAGCACATAAATTAAATGACTTAGGAAGCACAACAGAGAAAAATCAAATGTGCAAAAGTAATATACAGAAAGAAGTTATACTGAAAAAAGAAAAACTTTAATGCTTAAACTAAAGAGCATACCTTGGGATTTCTTCATTAACTGAAGGATCTACATCAACAGTATTGGTTGATGCTCCAGTGTACATAGGATGAACCTGCATTATGAACTTAAAGTGTGAACATGCATGTAACAAGAATCTCTTGAATTATAAAGTACTTGTCTTAGGCCAGGCCATGACTTGCATTCTCTTTTCTGTTGGTTTACAATATATATTCCAATATTAGTACATGAATATATACTAAGAGACTATCCTTTCTACATTATTTTCCAAGATTTCCCAGGACTTACAAGATATATCCAATTGGATCCTGTTATGGTGCAACTGTTTCAACCACAGTCAAAGCTGGTCACGGATTATTACATGCTCAAATATTTGACTGGTTAGTCATTTATAGCCAATATGTTAATTCCTTTATATAAATAGCTAGTCCATTGATTTGCTAACATTTAATTAAAAAATTCTTTTCTCAGAAAAGAATGGCCTATAGATCTAAACTTCTTCAATACAAAGTTGTCTTAGAATATAGAGGAGATATCAAAATCGCTTTTACTGTAGGTTTACGTATAATTCATTCCCTCTTAAACATCTCATATGATCTAAAGGGAATGAGTAAATGTCAATCCCAAAATCTCTTCTCAAAGTATTCATGCCTTTAGATGTATGGTCTAGTTACAAAACTTAAGAACCCATTCGACTTCCCATATTGCCAATCCATCACCCACAAAATCACAAAGGCTTGTAGCCTCTATACTAAGAACGACCAATTTTATCTTATCCTCATTACCTTCAATAGACACCTTGCTCTTTGCATAACACCCTATTGCCATCAATGGAGATGTGCCTAAGGTGAACCAACAAATAAGTTTGTGTATATTAAGGTGATCTCTTGTTTTAAGATTACAGCACATCTCCTATGAGTACTTATTTACAAATATGATATCCATTTAACTTTCTTCAAACAAGTCAATCCAGTATACCTATTCTATAATGAGCATCCATATTTTTATATTACTGTTACAAACACAACTGGTTATGAGATTAACAACTCTCTACATTGGCACCAAGAATAAGTCGCTGACCAGAATAAAAATACTCCTACCAAACACGAACACTAATGCAAGCTGAAGATTAAAAAAAAAACTAAATTTTACTTCTAACAAATTAGTATCACAGATACGGATCCTTTTGCTTTCATTGTGTTCTATCCTTAGCTTCATCCACATGATTCAGAGAAATCAGAAATTGTAAGTCTATAAGTACAATTTCCCTCCATGTGATTATAAGTCTAACTCGTCTCCAATCTCAAGTAGTTCTTATCCTTTTTATCCTTTATGAGTCCTACTTGCTCTCTGTTGAATGTAAACTGTTAAATTATGTGGCCACTTTATCCAAAATCTTAATTTGTTAGAAATGACACTTTCATTTACTAAATTATGTTCTCAACATGCCCACTTGCATTCATCTTGACTTTTTCATGAGGTAAGTATGTGAAGAATCTTTTTGATTGTTGGTGACAATAAGACTCAAACACAGGAAATTTTCCTTGATTTAAAAGCTTAACTTGATAGAGAAGAAACATCGTTGTTAACTTATTTATGTTTTCAGTATGAACATTTCAAATCTTCTTCCTTTTTGTCCTCAATGAGTCCTGCTTGCATTTTCTGCAGAATATGACCATCTAAAATCTTCTATGATCTCACATCCATAATTTTATAACATTTATCTTTTAGCTTCCAGCGTCTTCTCTTTCTACTTGGAACTCAAACTTCTATCCCCTTAGACGTGTCAACTGAAGCCTATCAGAATAAGAGAAATGTTTTAAATGGTTTTAATTTGGGTCATTGAAGAGTGTAACAAATGTAAAAATGAACAGCACTAAAGAAAGTTCTTCATGCCCTACCTGAGGTAGCATGAAAGAGAAGTATGGGATGGATGAAAGAAATAAAATATGGCCTTGACAATATTATTGACAAATCTACTAGTTTTTGCAACTGCTCTCGAGTACTGTGAAAGCAATCAAATAACAGATCCTGTGCTTCTTGGGAACATCTTACGTGTTGAATCAAATCCCCAACTTATTCAGCTACGATCAAATTAGAGATTCTTCCTTGTCATACATAGGGAGAAGTTTTTCTAATGTCATATCAACTTGGCATGGGTTTTCAGAGTTATCAAGAGAAAAAGAGCAACTTAGAGATTCCTCCTTGTCATACATATGGAGAAGTTTTTCAAATGTCATATTCAGAGTTATCAAGAGAAAAAAGCATCTACAAGGCAAACACACATCAAAATGCACGAAAAGCAGATAAGAGTATAACCTGCACAAGGCGGACATCAAAGGCAGGTCTATTCTCAGGATCCTCCGCTATGTCCAGCAACCTCTTGTGCATGAGCACATCTTCTGCTCTTTCCACATTTACATCCGATGCATAACTGCACGCACCCAAATTCAGTACCAAAAAACTTCAAAACTTTAACTTTCGAGACAGAAAACGGATCAATTACTCAATTAACCAGTATAAATGTAAAAAACAAAACGAAAAATGAGGAAAGATAGGGTTTATGAAGTTAACCGAACAGGGAGGCGATTAAAGTGAAGCCAAAGCTGGTCTTCAAAGCCAGGGAGTTTAACCTCTTCGAGATTCAAATCCTGGAGTCTACTAAGCACTTGGTTAAACACTTCATTCTTCTGCCTCTGTAGCCGATTTTGCTTCGGCGACAATGGCTCCATCGCTCTGCTTCCGCAACTCTCGTTGTCGTCCATCGCCATTCACAAATACAAAATTACAGAATTTACAAAATCTCCTCCTCTTTGTAATGGATTACAAGGGGAAAAAGTTGCAAGTAACTGTAGAGTAGCAAAAGAAAGTAGTTTCCATAATTTAGAGAAAATTTTAATGATGAACAGAAGGAATGGATTTGTAGTTGATTTGATGGTAAATACGAGAAAGGGGACAAATTTTTTTAGGGGAAAAGATGGAGGAGAGAGAATGAGAAGATTCCGTTTTCTAGTTATAAATTGGGTGCGGAAATTTATTAGTGCTTACGAAGATGGCATATAGGATAGGAAAAGAAGAAAAAAGTATGCATCTCTTTTCTCCCATGGTAACAAACAGTGGCTCCACATTTCTTCATGAGCTTATCCTCTTGTGGGGATCAGATCAACGCGGATTGTGGTGGATGATTAAGATTTATTTCTCAAATTTTAATTTTGATATTTATATTTTAAATATTTAATATAGATATCGAATATTAATAAAAAAATTTAAAAAATACAAATCAATCTATTTTAGTTATTTTATATGTCTGTGGATGATAATATTGATTATTGCTTTCAAAAGAGCTCTTTTTTCAGCTGAGAATGAAGTAGAGGAATTTAAAATTTAAATATCTCTTGTTCATTGAACTTTTTATTAACTTCTGACTTTTACGTTACCTTTTTTTTCTTGCAAGAATGAGTGTCTTGTGTTCATAGACTTTTTCAATTTATTTTATTGATATATTATTCTACTCAATAATTTATTTATTTTTATATCTAATAGAAGTGGTCAAAATGGATACTCATATTAATTCACTTTATAAGGTAACTATATCGATGTAATCTAGGTGATTGAAGAATTAATAAAGAACAATTTTCACATATAACAAACATAAAAATCATATTTGTATGTTATAGCTATAATTTGCATAATTGCGCTCCATAGCAAATTTTATGTTTGTTATGGAGCTTTTGATTTGTATAATTCACTAGATACATTCAATTTATATACAAAATTATTCAGTTTTGTATAAATTCATTTATACACTGTAAATTGTATAATAAGATATGTATTTGTATAATTATAAGTGTATAGGACGAAAATATATGTATTTGTATTTGTATATACACTTTTCTCTCGCTTTATACAAACACAAACGCATTTTATATATTTTATACCGAAATGTATAAAATGCCTAATTGTATATCAAAAATGGCTAATTGTATACCGAATCCAAAAAATGAGATATTTGCTGCGAATTACAATTAAAATAAACTATACTATAACATTTAATTTGAATTAATAATTTGCTATTTTATACAATTTTTCCATTAATAATTATATCTTAAAAAATGATAGAAATGTTTTCCAATGAAAGTTGTCAAAAGTAAATATCATATTATTTTGCTTTATAGCTAAATTACAAAGACATACATTGTTGGTATCTAAAAATTACTATGACCCTACTACTTGTTAAAATAGTTGGATTATAAATGGACCATAACCCATGGCAAAGTTATTATTATCCGAGAGGCGTTAATTGACACTCCTTCTGAACAAGTATANCAGCTGAGAATGAAGTAGAGGAATTTAAAATTTAAATATCTCTTGTTCATTGAACTTTTTATTAACTTCTGACTTTTACGTTACCTTTTTTTTCTTGCAAGAATGAGTGTCTTGTGTTCATAGACTTTTTCAATTTATTTTATTGATATATTATTCTACTCAATAATTTATTTATTTTTATATCTAATAGAAGTGGTCAAAATGGATACTCATATTAATTCACTTTATAAGGTAACTATATCGATGTAATCTAGGTGATTGAAGAATTAATAAAGAACAACTTTCACATATAACAAACATAAAAATCATATTTGTATGTTATAGCTATAATTTGCATAATTGCGCTCCATAGCAAATTTTATGTTTGTTATGGAACTTTTGATTTGTATAATTCGCTAGATACATTCAATCTATATACAAATTGTTCAGTTTTGTATAAATTCATTTATACATTGTAAATTCTATAATAAGATATGTATTTGTATAATTATAAGTGTATAGGACGAAAATATCTGTATTTGTATTTGTATATACACTTTTCTCTCGCTTTATACAAACACAAACGCATTTTATACATTTTATACCGAAATGTATAAAATACCTAATTGTATATCGAAAATGGCTAATTGTATACCGAATTCAAAAAATGAGATGTTTGCTGCGAATTACAATTAAAATAAACTATGACTATAACATTTAATTTGAATTAATAGTTTGCTATTTTATATAATTTTTTCATTAATAAACGATGATTATATCTTAAAAAATATAGAAATGTTTTCCAATGAAAGTTGTCAAAAGTAAATATTCATATTATTTTGCTTTATAGCTAAATTACAAAGACATACATTGTTGGTATCTAAAAATTACTATGACCCTACTACTTGTTAAAATAGTTGGATTATAAATGGACCATAACCCATGGCAAAGTTATTATTATCCGAGAGGCGTTAATTGACACTCCTTCTGAACAAGTATATATAGACTATTTTTAATAAAAATCTTGGCTCTAATCGTGATATAGTACTTTAATAGTGAGTATCATAAGTATATTCAGCATCCAAGTGGAGATATTCTTGAGCAACACCTATGTGGAATAATTTTATGTAGAATAATTTTCTTTATTAAATAAAAACATTTGTTGAGCGTAAAACCAAAAAGTGATGAGGTGGAATCCACATGTTATGGTCAGTATGACTTTGTACAATGGAGCATAAAATATAATAATAGTAATAATAATAAAAAAATAAAAAAAATAGTATTATCATCTTCTTTTGGCTCAGAAGAACCATATGGTATTGCTGTGGCAAAACGAAGCCGCTAGACT
Source organism: Solanum stenotomum (assembly GCF_019186545.1). Classification (NCBI taxonomy): domain Eukaryota; kingdom Viridiplantae; phylum Streptophyta; class Magnoliopsida; order Solanales; family Solanaceae; genus Solanum; species Solanum stenotomum. The sequence goes on from NC_064293.1 coordinate 41,067,286, forward strand.
GTAACATACAACAAATTGTATTATAAAAATCTACTGACAATAAATACGACCCTTTCTTGATTTTTTCTATATATAAAACTAAGCTAATGATGTTTAATATTGGATTATAAAATTAAGCTCTTCTTTATCTTCTGACATGTATTGTATTTTAAGCTTTTGCTAATGGCTTAAAATATTACTTAGTGTGCTCTTTTAGGAAAGTGCGATGTAGTTATTAAGTTGATGTAGATATATATTTCTACATCTTCAAAGTCAATATGATGTTTGTTTGACTACCTGATGAAAGTGGACAATTAGGTTTTTTTTTACTAGTTTGTTAAGGTAATTAATTAAGTTCTCAAGAGAAGTTAAACATATATATTTATTAATTTGTTCAAACATAATAATTAATTATTTAGATTAAATTAATGAATGAATTATTGAAATTCGATACACTCCTTAAGAAAAATATTTAAGAACATTAATCAAAAAATTATTTATCAATACTATGTTTTGATTACTTTCAAACTCTTCTTAAAAGTATATATATTCATTATTTGGTTAAAAGTAGATGAAAATTCTACTAAAGAAAGATAATTCAGAAAATAAAAAAGTAATAATAAATTTTTGAATTAAAAAAAATATTTATTTTGAACATGAATTTTTGTTGTATCAACAATCATATTAATTTTAGAACTATAGAGAATATCTATTATAATATAATTTTGTGATTACATAAAAACTCACTTATATAAATAGGAGAATAATAAGTATATTTGAAAGAAAATAAATAATTCCTTTTTAATCATGTGAAAAACACTTATTTTAGATCAAACTAAAAAAACCAAGTAAACACATATTATAAATCAAAAAAATATGAAAAATAATCTTCTTAATATGGGCATAAAGAGGAAATCCTGAACTACGAAAAAAAGAGAGCTATTTGTCAGAAGAAGTAAAAATATGGTGCGGGTTCATCTCTCTCGATCAATTTATATGAGAGGGAGAATGTAATTCAGCTCTACGATGACAGATAAAAATAATTAAAAGGTGAGATGAAAGTCATCATAGAAAACAGATAGTCAAAATGAGTCATGAATGTGTTGTCTGCACCTCTTAGTTAAGACCTGATATCCATTTCCATGTTTAATGGGAATATGTGTCATCAACGTGGAGTATTTTGTTTCTATCTACTTCTCTACTTTTAGTTTTGTCGAGTTCCAACATTACCAAGTAATTATATATATTTTAATGCAACTCGTTGACATCTTTTTACTTATAACATACATTGAATCTAGAATCCATGAGAATTGAGATGAAGAAAAAATGGATCAAGAAATTGAAATTGTATCCTTTGCCTATCTACTTTAGTCGTCTTCACCCACATGGTCAGCCTAATTATTATAATTACAATTATTAGCCATCATATAATACGATATTTTTGTCCAATTATTTTTTAATTAAGTTAATGCAGCTATTTCCTCTTTTAGAACGCTAAGATCCAACATAGGTTTTTTTTTTTAATCATAAGTACTTAGATGAATCATTTTGCTCACAAATTTCAAGAACTCAATGAACTTGATTTTTTGCTTCTCGTAGTTGTTTAAGATAAGTTTGACCAAACAAGCAATTAAGAAATTATAAGTTCAAATTTCATCAAATACGAATATATTTATATTATTTTGTTATATTTACTTAGTTCATCATGTAAATAAATCACATAGATATAATAGCTGATTGTTTTGTAAGAAATAAATAAAAAAGAAAGATGTAAAAACACCTATTGAATTTTGCTTAAGCTGTTATATACATCTGAGAAATTATAAACTTCAGAGTATCAAACTGAAGTGACATACGTATATAACAATATTAGGGGTGACAAAATCAAAACCAATTCGTTCAATTCGTCCAACCCATTTAAGTTTGGACAGGTTATTGATCCGCTCATTCATTAACTCAATCCTTTTCAACTCATTAAAAAATGGGTTAATATGTAACCCGAATTGGCTCATGAAAAATACTGTCAAAATATTTTTAAAAACTTGTTTTTCAATAAGATATGTTATATAGTCGTAATAAAAAAAATAAAATTTTATTAGGTACTAAAAATAGTTTAAAAGAACAAATAAAACAATTAAATTTAGTAAAAACTGGATTGGATTGGATCTTGATCCGTTATATAACCTACTACCAGAGTTGAATCTTGACCCGATTAATTATTATTGTCTTAACCCATTATGAATCGTCCAAACTTAACTCAACCCACCCAATTATCACCCCAAAAGAATACATCCTTCAAAATTCTTACATATGCGAGCAATATTGATAGAAGTGCATTTTTCAACGTTAACTTTAAATGCATACAGTATAGAGTATTTTATACGACTATAAAGGGATACTTGAAAATTATTGGAATTAATAATGGGGTTTGGTGACAAAAGAGGAGGTCATAAAAGTGCCACCTCTGAAAGTATTATCCTCTCAATTTGACACCAATCTTGGCTGAAGTTAGTCCACCTATACATGCTCTCTTGTATGTTCAATTTGAAATTAAAAGTGTAAAACAATTTGTTGGATAAATTGATAAAGTCAGGTATTCTCGACCCTCCAAGTGAAACTTTTGTTTTTTTGGTCACAACTGCGCCTAAGATTAAAGTTACGTTAAGCGGCAATAAATAAATATGGTTGGTATGGAAAAAGAAATAAGATTCATTATTGTTATTCTTCAAAAACAGAAAGTGAAAAAACAAAAAACAAAGTTTGTAAATTGTATGTAACGGACTATTTCGCCTCAAAACGCTTGAAAGTCATCAAAAGTGTTGAATTGTGAATGGACTTGTAGCCCAACGGCATTCCATTTGGGCTGAGAGATATCATTTTTATGATGGGTATACCCCCACAAAGGACAAAGAGGTAAATGGTGATTTATAAGAACGATTTTGAAAATAGTTGATTTTGAATTTTTTTATCACGTTTATTCACAAGAAAAACTTCAAGTTTAAAAAGTTTTGCCTCTTGGACAACATTATCGACTTTTGACCTTAAAAAAATTGTCAAGAAAATAAACGAGGGTTAAAAATTCAAGACCAGCAATTTTCAAGATTATTGGACCTTATTTATTGAAGACTTACCTTCATAAGATGTTTATTACTAAAAATTATACTAATTTCATGACTAAGTCTAGAGCAGTCAAAATGGACTTGATCCTTGATGCCAGCCTAACCCTGCCCGTAGGGGTTGGTTTGGGTTAAGATTTTTTAAGCTCATTTTAGAAGTTGGGAAAATTATGCAGAATAGCAAACATTTAACATATATTAGGTATTATAGTTATAGTTTAAGAAAATTGTAATTCGCGGCTACAGTTTTTCCAATTCTTGTTATTTGCTTGATTAGTATAATTCGCTTGATTCGTATAAATCCAGAATTTGTATAATTCGGTTCTTGATTGTATAAATTCAAAATTTTGTATATGCTTACCCCTATCTATTTGTATACGATTTATGAAAAAACCATAATGAATTACCCTGTTTGTATATTGGCAAGTAAAATATACAAACGGAGTTCTGAAAAATTCTTAAATGTATAAATACATAATTTGTATATGCCTATCCTATTTGTATATTCGCAACCCAAATATACAAACTGACAGAAATATACAAACATCAACTTCCATAGCAAACAAAACTATGACTATGAACTATAGTTATAGAGCCTTATTATGTCTTATTATGTTTGTTATTTCTAAAATTTTCTCTTAAAAGTTAGGCTCTTAATCTTAGCCCCATTGGGCTCATCGGCTTCAAAGATTGGGCCGAAGTTGACCCCTGAGACCCAAGAGAAAGGCAAGTTAGGAAAAATAATCTAAAAATACAACTTATTTTATCATATTTTCTAAGATTTTCTATCATTTGAAAAAAAAATACAAAAATACATATTCTTTTCTATTCTTGGATACATCACTTTATGAGATGTATCGAGACGTTGAATGATGTATCTGAAATCGAGACTGATGTATTGGGACGTTGAGTGATGTATCTAAAATCAGGACACGATGTATCGAAACGTTTTGGGATGTATCCGGATTCCACTAAATTTAAGGGTTTGAAAAGAGTAAGGATATGATGTAATTAGCTCTTAGCACTATGAGATTCGTGTAAAATTTCCAAGTAAATGTTAAAGTACAATAATTTACATTTATCACAAGTGAATTCATGTGTTTGATAGTGGTGATTGGTGAATATGTTGCGATTGCTTGAAGTAAAGTTAAGCTAGATTAATGATTTTTTGTAACTTACTTTACCTTATTTTGGCAAAACATCAATATATATTTAAGGTAAATAGCTATAGTTGTAGGGTTATTGAAGTTCAATCTTGTTGTATATTTATATTTTTTTATGTCTTAATCTTGCTGTATATTTATATTTTTTTTCAATTTTTATTTATTTATATAATGATACAATTATAATTACAATGCACTAAATAAGGTAATCTCTTGTTATAGTGATTGAATGCCCCCTAATTACGTTTCTAAAACTCTCAACTTTCCATAATTAAATTAAAAACTAATGATTACGTCCCTATCCACTTGGATTCCAACTAATACTTAATTAATAACTAATATTAAATTAACAACTAATTTTACCTTATGAATACACCTATATCATATAGGAGTGCCCATGTTATTAAACAAAATTTAGATACAGTGGACAATTCAGAATTAAGAAAATGGAAAATAATACAAAGTGAGTATCCAAGTATATAAGTATATTACTGTATAAAAAATTGAAACACCAACAAAACTCAATCTTTTTTTCTCATGTTTACTATTTTTTACAAATATATATATATATAATTGATAACTCAAGTATTTGTTTATACAAAAATAATGTAATTATGTATCAAAATATACTTGTATTACCTGGTCAACCTTTCAACTTGTGTTAATATTTCAATACATTGGGACAATCCAAAAAAATGACAAGTGGATATAATACAATACAAGTATCCAAATATATATGTATTTCACTATATAAAAAAATGAAAATCAAACAATCCTCAAACTCTTTTTGCTCACGTTCTTCATGTAATACATATGAATACAACTAATGAACTCATCAACCTTTCAACAAGATGTATACAAATACAAATTTCATATAAACGAGAAAAAATACAAATAGAGAATATTTGATGAAGATATGTCACGAAAATTGCTCATGAAAATCAAGTAAAGAATTGTGAATTGGAAGGAAATTGGAGAAAAAAATTGGTGATATTGAAAGAGAAATAGCAAAGAGGGTAAACATGGGAGTAAAGCATCGTAAAGCATGTTTGACTGGTATTAATTAAGCATGTAAAATTATCTTTGCTATTTAATGAATATTTATATCCATATATAATCTTTTTTTAAATAAAAAAACAGATTATGAGTGTAATATGAACTTTGCTATTTAACATTTAATTATATCCATAAAACATAAAAAAGAATGAACTATAAGCATTTACCTTCAATATATATTGATGTTTTGCTATATTATGTAGTTTTTCCTATATCATCTGTTTTGTATAGGCCCGTCCTAATTCTGACCCACCTGGGGTGGGTTAGGCTGGTCTAGCATTTTATAGGCCCAAATGGCAAGTACATTGAAATATATTCAATCAAATGAGTTAGGTAACTTCACACAAAATTGTATTCACATCTTAACAGGAGTAGAAATTTTAAAATTCAAGTGTTTTTAAATTTAAATATATATCTTAATATTTAAATGTGTATTTAAATTTAATTATCTAAATAAATTTTAATGCAATTCAATTCAAATTCAAAACTTAATGTTAAAATACTGCATAGGTTAATAGATATATGGTATGTTATTTGTGATTGGAGGAAAATAAATTTTTAAAAATATTTTTTCTATGTAAATAAAGTCTTATGTTAAAGGTTGGTAAAAATATACCGACCAAAATATGCTACCAGCAAGCGTTAGTAATTATAAACACGAACATAATGAAATCTTCCAAAGTCTAGAGAACTAGTATGAAGGAATTGTAATAAAGAAAAACACAACTTTCCTTAAATCTTAAATGTGTTGGAAACTCAGTAACAAAACAAACTATATTGGTCCAATGGCAAAAAAAGAACACACTAAAGCTTTGCTAATTGCCTACTTAAATTGAAACTCATATACTTCAAATTTTAAACCATCTAAACACATTACGCATAAAAAAGCTTCTAGCCCCGATAGGAATAACAATCAGATATATAAGAAGAACCATATATACTAGTAACAATTAATTAAGGACATTAGAACATGCAAATGCACTTTTTTTGCAAGTTTGTTTAAGCCATACAAAACCAGTAGCATTAATTTTATGAAAATGAAGACAATAAACCAAGTCATCCTGTGATAATAACAATTATGATTGTGACCAATATAATTAATTTCTACTATAACTATAACATTTATTTATTTTTACCTTTTCCTTTCCAGGGAAAGATACTCTAACAAGTAAAGAGACACAACCTCATAATTCACACCACTGCCAAGTAAAACAATATATGAATCTATTTAAAGAAGATAGCATAATACACAAAATAGGTATATATAGGGAAAAATATAGAAAAGACAAATACTCCCTATCATTCTTATTTGTTCCTACATAAATTTTGAGAAATATTTTAAGTTGCCAACACGTTTTATCTTTCAATTCCCCCACAAATTACAAAATGGAATCCACAAGTACAAATAGTATGTTCTTCATTAATCATAGCAAAAGGACAAATCCATCAGTTTAGAGAAAAATCAAAACAAAATAGTGAATTTGTTTAATTTGCGCACGAAAAAGATGGACCATATATATATAAACAAGCTGGTTATAGCCTCTGTAACGCTATGGACGTTCATATATAGATCCACCAAATATTGCACAATGTTCATTTATTATCATGCTTAATTATTAGCCAAATGCAAAGTCTGGGACAGACATACTTGAAAAGGAAGTAAAAAAAAATATACCAATGGACTATAATCAATACTAATTAATTATTCAAATTTTCATTTTCAGCCGTCCCGGTACCTAACTTACGATTCAAATTCCATTTTTTTTATTTTTCAGGAATTGAACGTAAGTCAGAGACCTCGGAGAAATTTTATTCATCTGACCACACCACATCCCATTAATGATTCAATTATAAAATAGAGGAATAAACCCTAGATGGTAATGCATGACGAATTACCTGCACTTAAATATATATTAGGTTAGAGAAAGTGAAAGTGAAAGAGAAACTGAGATATTGGCACGGCTCAATCAAACGGAAAACGGAAACTCCACCATTTAAATATAGTTTCATTTTGTTGTCTGAGTGAACCAGGCCAATATCAAAGTTACTGTTTCATAGAGGAAAAATAATAATAAGTGAAAACTGAGAATTCATATAGTCGATCCCAATTTATTTGAACGGAGAAAAAAAACTCAAAACCTAAAAGAGGGAGAAAAGATTGAATATTTTGAGTAGAAGAATGGGAATGTCTTGGGGTAAATTTAAGGAGGAAGGAGAGAAGAGGTGGTGTGAGTAGAGTGCATTTAAAAACGCGACTACCAAAGCACAAGGACAGGGCCACTGCATTTAACTCCATTAATATTCTTTCCCCATCTCCTTCAACTGTACATAAACGATTATTACATGTAGTTATATTATTAATTTAATCGACATACACATATTATATGTAATTATTTAAATTATAGATTTTGAAAGTTTTATAATCAAATAATATGGTATTTTTAGGACTACACAAACTCCAAATGATTTTTTTAAAAAAATAAAATTGTATCACATAAATTAAAACAGAGAAAATAACTATTCACTTTTTAGTAAAGTGGAAACTAATTGGGGTATAAGTTGAACAGTCAAAGTAAAATTATTATTTGAAATCTTTAAGATTATTTGTCTTTGATTCTCACTTATATATGATGCGATCATACTTGAAACTTTGCTTATCAACCCCCTCTTCCTAGTTACTTCCTCCATCTCAACTCCAACTTATTTATCGTGATATATTTTTTAAGAATATATAGTTATTTCACATTATTCATTCCATTTTATTTTATTTAGTACTTATATTAAAATAGATTTTTTTTACTTGTTCGTCTTAACAAATTAAGAAAAATTTATTATTTTTATCTTATTATTAAATAACTATATAAATACTTTTTAAAAGCAATGTCACGAATCAACATGGACCAGAAAACTTGAAACAGAGGGAGTATTTCTCATTATAAAGTTTAAAGCAAAACCAATAAGTACTTATTTCACATTGGAAATTACTGTTCTGTGCTAGCTGCATGCATAATATATACGTTAAACTAAATTGAAGTCCTTGTAGTCTAGAGAATCGATATGGTTCGAGTTTAACGGACCCCTACACATATTCTAGCTAGAGATCGATTGACTATCTTAGAAATTAATATAAGCAAAAGAATGGTACAAAGGGCATGAGGTGTTTAAAAGATATAGAATGGTACAAAGGGGTAAAATTGTTACTCAAGAGTGGGTGACATAACACAAAAAGGACATCGATAAAGTTGTTTCATTCTTAATGAGAAGTTCTATTTAACATGAATTTAATTTAATTGAGCTCTGATACGAACGTAGACGGGAGAAAATAAACATTAAAAAAAAAAACTTCAAAAAATTAATTGAGAGGAAAAAAAAAAGGATGGCCCATGATGGTGATACTGAAGGGCTACCAACCAAGTGAGGATGAATCATAAATGAGAAGAGGGAAAGGGAATCTCTCTTTAATTTTCTCTCTCTCTCAGTCTCATACATAAATAAATTCACTGAAGGGGAGATGGATAGGCATATAGGGCATCCCACATATTTAATGTAAAACTAACCAGCCACACCCCACCCCAGTAAGGGAATCAAATTAAAGTTTATCGACCTTTTTGGAGTTTACCTTTAACGTAAGTTCATAGGTGAATTCAAAATTCAGATTTACAATTGTTATATATTTATAGTTGTATATGTGGAGTAGGTAAGCTTAGTTAATCAAAATATAATGGGAAAATTGTATGAAATAGCAAATTATTAATTCAAATTAAATATTATCATCATAGTTTTTTTTATTTGTAATTCGCAATAAACATTCCATGTTTTTTGTCATCCCATTTGTATACCGAAATATACAAATAGACCCATTCGGTATACACATGTGTTCTATAAAAATTAATTGCAAGACCTATTTGTTACCGAAATATACAAATAGACCCATTCGATATACATATCTGTTGTATAAAAATTAATTGCAGGACCCATTTGTATACCGAAATATACAAATAGACCCATTCGGTATACATATGTGTAGTATATATGTTGTAATTTTGTTTATATACAATTACTATGTTTTAGTTTGTATACCGAGATATACAAATACAGATTTTTATGTATATGTATACCGAAATATACATATTAATAGCCATAGTAAACATAAAGTTTGCTATGGAGCGCAATTATACAAACTATAATTATAACATACAAATGTAATTTTTATGTTTGCTAAACCTACAATTTACTCTATTTTATTCACTTATTTATTAACTTAATTAGCTTTCTTTTTATAAAAAATATCTTAATTCATTTTGATTCATAAAAAAATAAGTTGATATATAGTTCAAATTGACCTCAAAAAATCTTGTTTTTTTTATTTGATTGTTATATATTGTTAAAGATTTTTTTAATTAGGTATACTAGAAATTTATAAAAGATAGACAAATAAAACAATTAAAACTTAATAAAAATTGAGCAAGTTGAATTATTTCCGCATTTTAGCCTATTTCTATTTAATTTATTTATTAATTCAATTCAGTTGACCTATTTAAATTCAGTCTAACCTGCTCAATTAACACCTTTTATGTATATATAGCTAAACCTACATGTATATAGGTCATACCGCATTCTAGATCCGCCTCTACACTCAAAGAAGCACAACGTAACTACTTCGGAATCTCGGCTTAGCTTCTTCTCTTCCTTCATCAACGGCGAATCATTTGTACTATAGTTGTGCCATTGTGTGGCGTCTCTAAAAAATTTCATTAACTGATTTAAAATATAAGAAAGTAAACTCGTATAGAAGTCAAGAGAATTCAATATCTAATAAAAAATTTTGACAAAAAGGATTTGGATGTTTTATTTACTTTCTTCATTAACGGATTCAAAATATAAGAAAGTAAACTCACACAGAAATTAAGAAAATTCAATATCTATTAAAATTTTTGAAAGGGGTTCGGATGAATTATTTACCTTTTGGCAAGAGAGCGTGTATGTGTGTTTAATGCTTTAAGCTTATGCTCGTGACAAATTCAGATATATGGGAGTCATTTAAGAGAGTCTTCACATTTGCTGTCTATTCTGCATATAAAACCAACTAATATTAGATTTGATTCCTTTAGTGGGCAACTTGCAACTTCTTTTTTCAGAATCACTAGGGACCAATTCCTATTCTTAGCAAATCATTTTAATTTTTTCAAAAATTATAGTATTTAATTTCTGACCCTACTACATAATTAATTATTCCTTTTTTCCTTGTTTCTTTTCTTGGATAAATTTAAATTCTACTTTCAATCCAAACAGTGAAGAAGAAGGAAAATTTCAAGTGTACAAGATGGAACTAAAATTCGAAATTACTGATAAAGCTGTATGCTGCTCTAGCTAGTCCAAAATTAAATGGATACAAAAGAATTTGGCATGGTCACGCCAATTCAAACAATTTTTATTCGAAACACTAAAACATTGTGGTACATATATATTATAGAGAAACAGTTGAAGCAATTAATATGTGCTGTAGATATCAACTATTACTAAGTTTCTATACTAATTAAATGCCCTTTCATTTGGGGTTTTTGAATTCACGTATAGGATGTGACAAAATTCCAACCAGTCACCTTATTGGTTGCAGAGGTAAAATTTTATTCAATGTTTATATTAAACTAATGACATTTAATTATCTATATATGATTGACTAATGAAAAATTAATATCATGCTTTTATTTGATTTTTTATGAATATCACAGGTGCATAAGTATTTTCCTTGACCTAATAACAACAACATATTCGGTGTATAGGCCTTTGGGGAGGGTGATGTGTATGCAACCTTATTCTTATATCTTGTGAAGGTAGAGAAGTTGTTTACTATAGACCCTCAACTTAAAGTAAAGCATAATAAAATCATGTATGGAAAGAAAAATATAGTAATATACAAGAGAACAATAACAACAACACATGACTTGACTACCCACTAACATTCTACTCTAATTATTTACCTCCATATCTTTTTATATCTAGTGTTATGACCTCGATCAATAAGTTGTAAGTGTATCTTGTCCTCTCTAATAACCTCTCCTCAATATTTTTTCGACTTACCTCTCTCTAGCATAAGTGTTTTTCTTAACCGCAACCTCAAAATTTTAGTTTTGTTGCAAAATGTATTTCTGCTGCACAACAGGTCGATAATTTGAAGTAACTAAGTCTAGAAAACTTCTCTGATGTTTAATTTTTTTCATACGAGAAGTGAAACTTAATTAATCCACTATTGGAGAGAGCAAGATTAATTTTGATGAAATAACTTCAAATTTAATACACACTCATAAATTTACCGACACCAGAATTGAAATACTTAGTCAAATAATACATATCTTGCATTTGTTTGTTCATTTAATGTTTTTCATTGGTCCCCTGTTATTTGAAAAGAGTGAATTTTTGTATTATATTTTTGATAATTTTTACCACTTTAAACTTATTTCCATTGTTTTTAGTTTCAATATATGCAAATTTTAAGAGGCTTTTGAATTATTCAAGTATATAAGTTAGTTCCCAAATTACAAACTGGTGTCTCAAATTGTTGGATCATAATAAAATAACTGCCTATGATTTTAAAAGGATTAAATCGAAAAAGATATTTAATTTTGATAACAAAATTAACCTGCTCCGCTCTGCCTTATTGTCATCCCCAACATAGATACATATATAGAGATAAATAAGCATCATGTCGTGACATAATATTACTATTGGTCTTTATGGCACTGATGAGCTGACATCAATAATTTTTGAGGCTCAAATATGAAAGGATCCCACAGAAGAAATAAAAGGACAAAGCAAACTATTGAATTCTCTCTTCATGATTCTGCACATAGTATTTCAAATATTTGTTTGTTAGCTAACAATCAAATGAGGGGACTTCCAAAAATCCACCTGATGTTAACTCTTCATCAACCCAAATATACAAATCAAATATTTATCAAGTCAATGTCCAATTAATAAGGACTAAATATTTTTTCCTTTTATTCTTCTTGGTATATTTCATTGAAACACAATAATATGTTGCAAACGATAATAATTGATTTAAAAAATCTTAATAAGTCAGTTAATTGATTGAATGCTCGATTCCCGCTTTATAATTTATCCTTTAATTTCCTTTCTCCTTCATCTTCCCTATATGTACAATTAAGAAAAAAGATCAACAGATATAAGAATGGTCACACATGAGAATAAATATAATAGTGCACCAATTTAATTGATTTGATGACATGGAGAAGTCTTATCTGATCCACCGAGTAGGTCAAATAATAATAAATAAAATCAGAAGAAATAGTTAATTTCAGAGTCATTTTAAACCTTTTTATTTGAGAAATAATGCATGGATTGAATTTTCAAATTTAATTGCCCACCTAATAAAGTAAACCATTAATGAAAAACAAAAATTGACATGCCATTCCTGCTACTGCTATATGATCAGTACTTTTTTTTTCCATCCCACCCTAAAAAGAATCAATAGTATTCATACTTATTTTTTAACGTGATTCAAACCCTAATAGAGGTGCTAAATAAGTTGACTAAGCCTGACTTATCTTAGGATTAGTACTTAATATCATTATTATGTATATATCAATACGGACCCGAATATTATATATTAATTCTTAATTGAATAGGTTTGGGGCATTATTCAAGCCAATTATTTCACTATAGTCCATAACAAAATATGATTTTATATATATATATATATATTTGTGAATTATAGCCCATACCACACACATATCATTCAGGACTTAATGCTCCAACCACTAACTTATTTAAGTGACTCATGCGTCTAATTAGTTAATCACTTCCATAATTACATAATTAATAATAATCAATCATGCAGATTTCCCTCAATATTCACAAATACAAGTAGCTTTGAAGAACCTTTTATAATTGCATTATACCAAAAAAAGGACATATTTCTGGTAGAATACATAATTGCTAATTAATTAATGTACTTGTTTTTCCTCATCCTAATCATACACAACTCATGAGGATCAATCATTCATATAAGGAAAAGGACATAAATTCACCCCTGAATTTATCTAGAAAAGTCAGTTACACGCTTAAATTATCATGGCGATCTATTACACACTTATTCTTGTTAAAAGTGTAATTAATACCATCTTCTAAAGTACAAAATCAGTCACACATACTAGAGTTGTATGCACGTGCCTGCTAGATCCTATGCAAGCATACACGTGTAATTTTTAAATTTTTTTCACTTTTTTTCCTAACCAATTTCGCCTCTATCTTTTCTCTTCATTTTTTCACCTTTTTCCCAACCATTTTACCTCTATCTTCTCTCTTTTTCCTTACCTGAATGACACAATTTTTATCTTTATTTTTTCTCTTTTTTCTTACCTGAATGATTCCATTTTCAATCCTTTCTTCTGATTATAAAACATATCAAACAAACTATTGCGACAAATAAGAACGACGGAGTAGCAGAGATGGTTAGAAAATTCGTGAAGGAATGAGGACATGGATAGCAAATTAAATTAAAGTTATTATTTAACGGTTTCATCGCACTTGTCATCATCATTGACATTAATTTTGAATCCAGAACTTATATTTCTCAGCTTCTTAACCCTATCTAAACACATTCCTTTCTTTTGGGTTTTTCAAATATGAGTCAAATGAACTTTAATTGGTAATGGTCTATTTTGAATTTTCTTTTTAGTTAGTAGTGTTTTGATGGTAATGGGTTGTGAAACTTGAAATAAATATTTTAGTTTGATATTGATCAATTTTATATTGTTGAGCCAATTTTGATTTTGCTATCTATAAATCATCATTGAACCCAAACTCTCGTTCTATCAAATTTGTAGCGCTGTGTAAACTTGATAATCTTGATAAGTGGGGGTGGGGAGCAATTAACTTTTCTTGGTAATAAATGTTTAGGAATTTAGGGTTTGACTCTTTAATGTTCTTTTGATGCTAATGGGTTGTGTAAAATTTAGATTAGAAAATTATTATTTTTGGTGAATCACTTTGCTGAATTAAGTATGAGACAAATTAGTGGAGAATTCTCAAGTACTGATAAAATTGAATGAGAAATTGTAGAGTTTTGATAAGAAAAAAAAATGAAGAAGGAGTCTAAAGGAGAATGAGAGAAGATGAGCATGAAATAGAGGGGGGTGAGGGTAAAAAAAAATATTTTTTTGAGTTTATTTTTTACTCAAACGTGCCTAATTTACTTTTTTATTTAATTTTATTTCCACGTCAGTTCTGGGGTGATACTAGTTACACTTTTATCAAGAATAAGTGTGTAATAGATCGCCATGATAGTTTAAGCGTGTAACTGACTTTTCGGAACAAGTTAAAGGGTGAATTTATGCCTTTTCCCTTCATATAAACATACACCATCCACCTAAACACTGTCCGAGGTTTTCAATTCTCCCCTATTTTTTATTTTTCAACAATTTTTTTTGGTTTAAATTATCTTAATTCAACTTCGAAGTTTACAGCTTAATGATATTCGTGAGAGTAGATTGTTGTTTGGTTGGGAACAAGTTATGTCAGGATTAATTATCATGGGATTAGTACTTATCTCATCATGTATATGGGATAACTTATCCCATCACTATGGTATAAATGATTGGATAAGTTATCCCAAACATGACAACCAAACAAGACACCAAAATTTAATCCAAAATTATTGTTTTATCCTAATACTATTTATTCTTATCCCTCACACCAAACGATCCTTCGATCAATCATCAATGCGCGTTTATATATATATGGTCGTCATCAAGTATATATATTGTCATCGTCAAATCATCTAAAGTATATATATCCGCAACAAGGTACCTTACGGTGTGTGATTTGTAGTTCTAGATATCTACAAGTATCTTAAACGTAATATTTATTATAATTTTGAAAATAAAACAAATTACATACAGTATTAAACCTGATAATGTAAAAATAAAAAGTTCTTCTTTTGGACGCCTCTCATGACTACAGAAACGTAAGCCATGAAACACACATTTGAGTTGTCCCAATCATAGTCAGTAACGGACGATATGTTGTTTCTGGTGGATAAAAAATAAATAAAATTGCTTCAGATAACGACAACAAAATATACTCCTAAACACGTTTATATTATAATTTTTTTTGAGAAAATCCACCCACACACTATATGCTTTTCCTACTTAAATATAAATAATATTAAACTCATACTTTTTTTACATATAAAGACACGTAGAAGAGAAAAAAAAAAAAGAGTATACAAAAATTGCTGAAAAGTTGGCTCAAAAATAGGGATCAATTAAGTTGCTCTATCTTCTTCTAATGGCGCTCTTTACTTCTAGATAGAGAGAAAAGAAAAATTAAATTCTTAAAGAGGGGTTGAATATTTGGGAATTATTACTTGATTTTGGTTAAATTTAATGGGTCAATGTGTATCTACGTCTGCATATGAAAATAAGAGTGGGGCAATTTCAACATCAAGGCCAAGGCATGCAAAAGAACATCATCATCGATATGGAAGACAAATGTTGATAAATAATAACAATACTGATAAGAAAGGGTATTTATCGGTGATGATGAAAGAGAAACGTTCAAGATTATATATCATACGAAGATGTATCATCATGCTAATTTTCTGGCATCGATACGATAAGAGCATTTGATCATCATTTCTATATATATGCCATTAATTTTCTTGTTAATTATATTGTTCAACCTTTTGAAGGATACATCATTTTTGTCTCTCTCTCTGTGTATATATAATGGCATTTTTTGTTTATACATAATGATGGAATTAAACGATATTTACCTCATTGATTTGCTATTATTGGAAGCACATACGGTATAAATTAGAAATTAGATCAGTTGAATCCCATATTTCGAGTCGATAATTTCGAATTAATAAGTATATGTTCTTAAATTTTTTATTTTGGATATATTTTGTTCGAGCCGAAAGTAATAGATTCATTTGAATGCAGCTTATAACACCAAGAGTACTCTTATATCCTTGGATATATAGTATACATATTTTTGAGTACTAGTATATACAAATAAGTTTCCTTTAGGATTGTATGATTCTCGTTATTCTCTTTTATCTTTTTCTATCATTTTCCACAGATATAATATATTATGCTAGTATATAGATATACCAATTTTATACAAATAATCATTGTAGATAGTATTATGTAAACTTGCTCGTTTACTGTTGCCAAAAAAAAGATATACAAAGGTCTAACTGAATATGTAAGTGAAATATCTATACCATTTAAAAATATTATTTCAATGAAAATCTTAATAAGAAAGTAGAAACTACATACTAATTAAAATGTTGGGAGTATAAATTTCTCAAGATTAAAACTATTTTGAAAATTTTGGTAAAATAAAACATTATACTCCCCTCAAACTAATAATGACACATATATGAAACATTCACAATTTTTACAAGATTCTTGATTAGAATTAACATAATAAATTCTCTACTCTTAGCCGACGGTCTAACAAAAACTATCTCTTCTCACTACCTCTATGTAGAGGTAGGGCATGCAAATTGTCTAAAAGAAACACGACGGAAAGAGTCAAAGAGGCAATTTTGAAAAAGAATAAGTTTCTAAAGTTGTTAAAAGGCAAGTAATAAGTGTACGAAAACCAGAAGGAAATAATTTTCATATTTTTGGATGAGTCCATTGGCATTGAGGTTCCAGCTATGAATGACGCTGCAGAGTTTTTAGAGAATCCTTTACAACCAAACAACTTCAATAATTCCAATTTATATGATACCAATACCAAAGTCAACATCAGAAATGCGAAAGTGAAATGAAGAATTTATATGAGTTGCTTCTTTGAGAGTTTCGATTGCAAGCTCAAGAACTGAATTCAATTCAAGAGGCAAGCTCCATGAACAAACTTATTGTTTGATCTGAGTTAGAGATGTCAAATGTGCTGAATTTGGGCAAGTGAAAATGATCTAAGTTAATAAATAGACTCATTATTGACACACCCAAATTTGTGCTGAAATAGACTAAAACGTCTGTCATATATAACTCAATCCATCCAACTATTACTAAATTTTCGTTGTTTTATTTGTTCTTGTATAATGTTTAGTACCTAATAAAATTATTTTTCCTTATTATAGTTATATATATCATATCAAATGAAAATAATGTCTTTTAACAAAATTTCTGCGTATCATCCCAATTTTTGATGGATTGAACTAGTAAACAGACTGCTCACAAGTAAGATTATGTTTTCATGGGCTAATTTTACCACCATTACTATGAGTGCATACAGTGATGTATTGAACTAGTGGACGCACTAAGTGATTGACAAAAGAGCAAGAAGTTGGCGTTTATTGGTAGAAAACAGCAAAGAAAACAATATACTATGTGTAAACAGCTTATGTAATCTGCCTTCTACAGAAAAAGAACTGGAGATGCTGATTGCTTGAAAGGTAATTTGACAAGGAACCCCCTTCCGGTAATTCTTACTTTACAGTCTTAACTTAAATATTCCAAAATCTCCAATTCTTCTAATAATCTGGATATAACAATATGGATGGAATCAAATGTACAACATATAACATGAGCATAGCCACTCCAGCCCCTTCTCTTAACTTATATACAACTATCTATGAGTGGTGATGAGAGGCACAGGAAAGACACCATCTGTGTGTCATGGTAAATATATCACCACATGGCTTTTAAGTCGTGTCATCTTTGCAATATTTGTTGATTTGCGCTAAATAAACTCTCGTCTTTGCTGACCTTCACAGACAGCTTTCTTTCAGCTACCAACTTCAAAGCTTGATCTCATCTCTTTTCGTTCGATAGTTTAGTACTATTATTGTTGGCGCAAAAGGAGTTCATCTTGAATGTGCACATGCTATTCTCACATAGTTGATTTATTCTTCACAACAATCAAACTATATACATTTTTACCTAGAGGTTGCATTGTTGGGTTAGCTAGATAAAAACCCAACTGACACAACGTAGGTAAGGCATTTACTTTTCAAGATTTCTAAAACAAGGGGAACATGTACACACCAATAATTTTCAAACTTCCCTGAAGATTATTGATTCCTTGAAACATTTGTTAATGTGATGTTGAAATACAGCGCAGTGTCATAGCTGCCATCAATCCAGCAGGAATATTTACATTTTATTTCTGAAAAGACAAGGAGAGAGTTTCAATGAATAGCAGCAAAACTTGAAAGATGTGCATTGTAGAATAATGTTAAATTTTCATGAGCCAGATGAATACTATATCCATAATCCAACATAATATAAATATGCTCATTCCATGACACTATTAATGTAATCAAAGAGCTCTTTCATCAAACAGTAGAAAGATGTACCTGGAGAAAGATTGTAGAGCTCATGTCTGGAACTCACGAAGTCTCATCAGTTTGTCCTTCCACATAGCTGCAGGAACCAGAAAATATTGGTGATGTATCAACAAATTAATTACAGAAAAACTATAGCAGATGCTTCCAACAACATAATTACAAGTTTACTTTGATGTACCTGCATCATTGTACCTCTCCTCATTCACTGCTAAGTTCATATTTCTCAGCATACTAAGTTCTTCAGAAAGTAAATCGGGGCCATCTGATGCACTGCACCAAACAGAATTAATCTTTAGTTTGGAAGAAGTCCAAAGAAATGCACATAGGAGAGAAAAGAGGCCAACCTATCTAATAATACATCATAGGTGGACTTAATTCTGCTAGATCGGTCCATTCCATAACCTATTCTTGTTGCATCAGTCAAGACAATTTGCTTATTCACAAATATTGGTGCCTGCACAAACCAGAACAAGCTCAATTAAGACAGATAACAGCTTTCAAAATTGTAGTTAGGTCATTACAGCTCAAGTAAGATTAGTAAGACTGATTCTAAAGGAACTAAAACTGAAAAGAAGTTGATCATACACATACAACTTTACCACAAGTTCCCAAGTAATCTCACAAGTAGGTGTAGGGAGGCCGTGTGTATGCAGACCTTACCCCTACCTTGGAAGGTAGAGAGGCTGTTTCAGATAGACCCTAGTCTCAAGGAAGAGAGATCAATCTTTTCATCTCAGAATGCTAGGAAACAAAAAAGTCAAATGGAAAACAGTCAGGAGACATAATGTTTTCTACAATGGTAAGCAATTTATATGAAGCAATTCATTATCACACTTGAATCTCAAAGTCCCACAAGAACAATACCTTACATCTTCTGGCAACATTAATGGCATCTGAGGGACGAGCATCCACACTAAAAATATCTTTTTCCCCTGCCTGGGTATTATCAAAAATGTTAAGTTCAGATTAAATGCAATCCCAGAAGTAGGAGTATATTTTTGAATCTACCTAACAAAGTATTTTGACCATACCTTGTGGAAAAATATTCGGGCAAAATAAGTACTAGTCACTCTTTCTGTAATCTTCACCATTTTAACCTGAAAATGATATATCACCAAATTAAGAAAGAAAGACCAGCACTTCAAACAATAATTAAAGATGCGGTGTCTGTTTCCCCAATTTAAAGGTGATCACATCTCAAAGGAAGTGTTACATCTTACAAACACGTAGAAGTAAGTGAGAGTAGCCTCCTGCTCACTTGTCATGTTACAAGTCAGAGCAATCAGTAAGAACTTTTCATGATACTTGGTAAAAGCATATTGGTACCGTGAACTGGCAGTTAAAAGATAAGGAAGAAAGAGTAAATGTTCGCCTCCTAAAAGTTTCATCTAAATATATAAAACTAAAAAAATATGAACATTTAGAGTGACATGCTTCTGAAAACCAAAGGTTTCTGGTGATCAGGGAATGTGGTAGCAAATTCAAAAAGAGAAGCTAAAAGTAAACATGAAGACTAAAATCAAGATTGATATTTATCATTAAAAAATAAAGATTGAAAAAGGATGCACATGATGAAATAGATTAAAGTGGTATTGACATACTTCATAGCCAGATTTCAACAATAGATTCCTCAAAAGCAGGAACTCGTTGGGGCAATCCTGCAGCAGGCCCAACATCAGCATCTCAAAGAAATGTTAAGAGAAAGATAAGGAAAAGTAAATCAGAGAATCCGCTTTCAAAATCTTGAAAAAAATTACCTCAGTCTCCTCCTCATGCAATGAATCTATAAGTTTTTCGACAGCATGTTCTCCTGAAGTAGCAGGTAGTAAGAGTTATGATAACTGTTTACAAGACAGTGTTAGTTGTCCAAGTAGAAATTTAAAAGTACATACCAACAATAATTGGTAAGACATATTCTGCATCACAGGAAATCTTAAGAAAAATAGTTGGATTCTTGAAGCGGCGAAGAAATCCTGTCCCTAAAGATGATGTATCAGCGATACGATCCTTAGGGTGAAAAGAAGAGGGAATCAGGTGAGCAGATGAGTGCCATCTTGTTTCTTCTTGAAATCCACCCATATGCATTTTGTAGTGCTTCATAGTCTCTGTAGTCATTGCAGCATTGGTAAACATGCTTAGCCTCAGATGCAGGGAAGAAAATACTAATATACAGAAGAAAGACTACAGATAAAATGTATTAAGCAATTAGATTTCAAAGTACACATAACTTAAGATAAGTATTTGAGATGGATGAGTGGCTATGCGATAAAAAGATGCCTAACAAAGTGAAAGGCTATTTTTATATAAGTAGCTAGACCAGCAATATTATATTAAGATTGAGTGCTGAGCCCCTATGTCCCATCACATCCACAGAATAAATATTGGCATATGGATATTAAGATGGATGAATAAGGATAATAAGACAGACGTGCAAGCGTAGAATATTGGAGAAGAATAATAACAAAAGATGCAAGTAGCACAGGTAGAGAATAAAGAGAGAGAGCCTGAGATAGTTTGGTCATGTCTGGAACAGACCTCCAAAAGGTGATAGAAAAGGACTAGGTAGAAACATCTAAAATATGAAAATTCTACCGGGACCAATGTCACAACTTAGAAAAGATACATAATGGCAGCAGAGAAATCCACATATACATATATACCAACTAGTCGGGATTACACTAGTTATCTGCACATGAAATAGACCTGACTAAACCAAAATGGAATATAGGAATCAAATAGGGAACTCAACTGATTCAGTATTCGAGATATAAATTATCGATCGACTTATTTAGTTTCTCAAATTATAGTAGAGTGCATGGTTTCCCATCTCAAGCCATTTTTTATACAAATTTAAATGATTATAAGCTATGTTGCAGACTCTCTGAAAATGTGTGTATCGTATACTCCAAAAGTAGTTTCCTTTGGATGATCCACAGGTGCGACAACATTTTTGGAGAGTCTGAGCAAGATAGATTTTAGGTCCCTCCATTCCATAACAGTGGATTTTTTTTAACAAATTCGTACAGGATCGTCAAATGTTACTGGGAAAGCAACTTGTTCAAAGTCCGTGGAGCGAGCAGCAAAGCTACCAATTTTCCATTTTTGAACTTGCTAATAGCAGTTGAGCTACATTGATTAAAAAAGTAAAACTGTAGAGAGAAAAATCGGATCTTTCTCATACATTTCAACAAAGTTCATGAAGAATATATTATCTGCATCAGTATTTTTCAACAAAAAATTATCGGAGGAAAGGGCAAAACAGTAATTTCCAATACCTGAAACGAGGACGACAGCTTCAATATAATCATCACCCGGTTCATCACTCTGATTAGATTTCCGATTAAAGCTTCCGCGTGATGACTTGCTACAGATTACCATGAATCTAGACTTTCTGCAATGTCTATTTCTGGAAGAGAGATGATATGAGATATTTCGAATCGAGGAGTTACAGTTCCAGCTGGCACTCCGGTGACTTGTTTCCGGTAGATCCGTCAAAACTCCGGCGACGGTAGAGATCCTTAACTCAACGCCGAGCATTGTTAGACAATAAATTCAATGTGGGTTTACAGATAGAGGAGAAAAAAGGGGGATTTAGGGATATAATAAATTAGGTGGGAAAAGATAAAAATATTTCTTGTTGGGCGAAGGAATGGAGCATCGTAGATGTTAAAGTGACTTTTAAAATACTACACTTCCACAACGAGGACGAAATTCCTTTTCCCCAATACAAAAACACCTACTACATTTTTTAAAGTACCCACGGTCTCCTTTCCTTTTTAATTTGTTTAAAAAAAATAATCTGGTAACATTTGATTTTTAACTTTTCACGTGGCATGTTTAAGATCACAAGATTAAAAATAATTTTGTACATTTGACATAACTTTAATTTAGGATCACAAGATACAAAAGTCTTCTTTAATTTCTTAAACTTCGTGCCAAATCAAATCAGGTCACTCTTTTTTAAACGGAGGGAGTATTTTTTATTATGAACTTGTTGGTGGAATATTCATTTTTACTTATTTATTATATTAATATTAATATAAATATATAAGTATTATATACTATCAAAATGTTCATTAATTTTGTATATCACTTAAAAAGTTAAAATTAAAAGAGATGTCAAAAAAGAAAAAGAGAAATTCTTATTAAAATAGAGTAAAAAGAAAATAAAATAAACAAATTAAAATAGAGGAGTAATTCAAATTTTATTTCTAAATATTTTTAAAAATTTAATGTTTGAATTCACGTAGAACTTTTATTTTGAGAGATGCCATATTTTTGAAGTATTGTGCTAGGCAATGAGATTCACGTTTATCTCATTTCTATTATTAAAAAAATAACGTGTTGGAAAAAGGAAAGTCGAGGAAGATAAGTTCCTCTTAGGTCTACCCTGTTATTGGCAAAATACTCTTCTTTATCATCATTCACCACATGCTAAATTCGTTTCAAAAAGAATAATCTAATTTAACTTGACATAAAATTTATGAAAATAAAATAATAATAATATTTTAATACTAAAGTAAAATTATGTTAAATATATCAAAATATTTTTAATATCATGATCTTAACCATATCATGTTAAAACTGAAAGTAACATTTTGCTCGTTCTTTTTGAAATTAACTTTTTTTTTTAAAAGTAGAGTAGCATTTAGTACTTAGTAGTAACTTGTTAACGTGGGTGATAAAAGATACTCTACAAACAACCACTAAAGTTTCAATTTTAAATTACTTAATTTTTTCAAATTAAACTTTATATTCAATCAATCAAAGCATCAAACATTATTACTTAATACTAGTAGTTGTCTGTTAATTGTTATAGAACATGTGGAAGGAAATGGTTGGCTTGAAGAGCACAAGATCCACCAAAGGCAAGAGTGCGCCAAAACGTGCATCGCGTGCTCCTAACACTCGTATTTCTTTCAATTTCTTTTTTCCAATTTTCTTTTATTTAACCCTTCTGTTCACAAATTCAAACATTTTGAAGTAGCTAGCAATATTTAAGTTCACAAGGGTCTCCCTTAAATTTTTGAACAAATATAGTCAAAGCTCTTTCAATAGCTACTACTAGGTCCATATGTATGAAGAAGAAGAAAAAGTCATACAAGTAAGACTAGTGAATAGTCCATGTATCCTCATACCAATTTATGATTATTGTGGCACATTCTCTTTCAACGTTTGTTATTAACAAATATAAATACTTACACTAACTTGAAAAATATCTTCACGTGCTCTTTAGAAAATGTAGGATATTATTGTTGTCTTTTGGAAGCTTGTTCGATGTCTAGTCATCTCAATTCTTATCCATTTATAATATTCAGTAGCTATGTTGGATGTTTAATTAACTAAAGAACCTACTTTTAACAACTTGATAAGCTCGTAGGCCCTTATGTCTGTACTAGAATGAGGCAAATGTCATGTTGGGGTTGGACGAACATGGGTGTTTTATCACGCCACATCTCCAAGAATGTCATATCTTGTAAAATCAAGTCATCAACAAATATCTAAGAAACTCAGCTACTCCATTTTGTTCAAGAAAATACCATTAAGCAAATTAGTATCCAAGTTACGGGTTGAGTTGAAAATTTGTTCAACACAAAGAAAAGAGAGGATCTTGACCAATAACAGTAACAGAAAAAGCCACAAGCCAGAAAGTTGCTAAACAACATGGAAGAATGAACCAACAGATATCGTAAACGATGTCACGGTCCATGAAGACAACAAAATGACAAGCAACGAAAGAGAATACATACATCATCAAGCTTACAGATTATCCACATTCAAGGTATACACCAGACATACATTCATTAACCAGTACTCTTTAACACCTTACACACCATCAAGACTAGTCCACATCAAACTTATAGATCCTTACAAGCAGTTTTCATTGCTGAGGAGGAAACCGCATGTGCCTTGTGAAACCCCTTTATCTATAACCACGAGGGTAGTTCCTTTCATAAGGAGAATATGACCGGGATCGCGCACGTCTCGACCTTCCAGCATAAGGTGAGCGTCTAGGAGAATAATCTCTCCCACCTCTATATGGAGAGCGTCTTGGAGATCTTCGGTACCCATAGTCACCACGGCCACGATACCTACCACGATCACCATCATAACCTTTGACCAAAGCAATGAGTACTTTAGAGATTCCCACAATTCAGTATGAATAGAATAGAAACTTACACAGCATCAGAATCTTACCATCACCCCTTCCGCTCTGATGAAGCCCAAGATAATGACCAGGTGTTGGAGTCCTTGGGCGTTTTCTACGAGACTGAAAAACAAAAAATATCATCTCAATATGTGAAATCTGAACATATGAGATTTACACCAAGAACAAATGGCTTATCTCGACCAGATAATGTATTGTAGAGAATGCATTCCTTGAAATGGAAGAATATGAAATTGCTTTTCTCGGGTGTTCTCTTCACAACAAAAAAACAGATATATTTCTAATTCTATGAAATCTTAACCTATGATGTTCACATCCAAAACAAACGAGAACCAGAAAATGCATTCCTAAAGGAAGAACATAACATTCAACTAATTTGTGCCAAAAAAAGCAAGTCTCTTCGAAAAACCTCTGCATAACTGGAGATACTGGTGAGGAAGGTGGCACAAGCACATAACCATGTCTATTACTAAGATGTAGGATATGACACTAGTCACACAGGATAGCAGCTTAAATATTTTTGCACGTCTTATAACAGCTAAAAAATGGAGATAGAACCAACACCAGGATGAGATACCATAAAAGCCTGATTATATTGTTGATAATGATCGTTGATTAGTTGAGAGTTTGAAGTATTTGCTGAGGTTGTGTAGTTGTTTGGCAAAATAGTTGCTAAGTTTAGTTGATCAGATGCATGTGAAAAGCTGTTTTAGCAGGCCATTTGGTCAAGCTGAGTGAATATAATGTTGCAATGGAAGAACTGATCATCTTTGATTGCTGCCAACAAAGCTGACGTAATGTCTTCTGAATATAATCAGAAAACCTCCAAGTCAAGAAAAAAAAAAAGCAACCCAACAGAACAATGGTTCATCAATCAATGTATAAATAGCTCACCTTCTCCACTGTTATGGACCGGCCTTCAAGGACGGACTGATTAAGGTGCTTAATGCAGCGATTGGCATCCTCAAGACTATCCATTGTTATGAAAGCAAAACCACGAGAGATGCGAGAACGGGGCTCCACAACCAGAAAAGCTGACTTCACCTAATCAAAAGAAAGTAAAAGAGAAACTTTAATAGCAAGCTTTAAAGTATGAACAATGAGAAAAGAATCCAGCCAAAATGCCACAACACATCAATATCTTGGCAAATGCATTGACAAGAAGACTCTGCTCATACAATAAACTTAAATGAAAACTAGATGTTTCTAAGAAAATCATCATAAATGAAAAACTTCCATTATAAAGAGTAGATACAATACAGATGATTTTGAACGAGAGAGAATGATGGTATGCCGTATGAGCACCGAATCATGGCAGAAACATAACCAGAAAACAACTTGCTTATACGTAAACCAGAAACCAACCTTTCCCTCCTTTGAGAAATGCTCTTCAAGATCCCTTTGAGTGACCCTTGAAGATAATCCAGTCACATAGAGTGTGTTTCCGGGATTAGTTTCTTCAGCCCTAATCAAGTCATGGAGCAAAAATTAGAGAAACTGAAACGAAGCTGTTAACATAAAGAAGGTGAAGTAAAACTAAAGTTCCACTCATACCTTCCATGACTTCTGGACCTGGATCTTCCTCTTGGCCTTGACTGTGATCTAGTTGGGGATCGAGAGCGAGACCTTGACTTTTCTTCCCAAGGTGAAGGAGAGCGGGAATACCTGGGAGTCCAAAAAATACAACATCGAACCAGTGCAGTCCTATTAGCCCTCAAAAAAAAACATTAACACCAACCACATGTCTTTAAAGATGGTTCCTCGAGTAATGATGGCATCTTTATCAAGTATATGTAGCTCATAAAATTTCTCTGTCAACTAATAATATACTAAAGACAGTAACTTAAAGAAAATCCGTTGGAGATTTATTTGTGTACAAAAAGAAAACAGAAATGCATCGCTAAGATAGTAAGATTATGTAAACGTGTTCTCCATAAACATGCTCAACAATTGTACTTGTAAAAATTGTCAAAAACTTATCCAAAAAGATTGATCGATACTTTCTAACTCAAGAAAGACTTAGCACGTAACCATTATTATCAATAAGTAGGACGACCTTTGAAGACCATACAGTGGGACACTTCATTAGGATGCTCCCTGGAAAACTTTGCTTCAAATCGAACCTTATCCTTTGCATAAGAAACATATAGGATGAATGACTTTGTTATACAGAACTACCCATATGAGAGCCTCAGAAATGTTTTATGCTTCAGTGACATTCCCCAAGAAAACAAACGGAAAACCAACCCTACATGATAAACTTAAAAACTATTCTTCCAAAACCAGATTCATACATTACCATTTCTCTATTAAAAAAGATTAGCACATTAACATCTCACCAAAACACAAATCAAAATGAACTCCCCCAAAATCAAACAAACCCCAATTAACTCCTTTACGCCACATAGATATCCCAACTAGCCTGATGAGTAAAACAATGTATTCACCCTTCACAAGGCCAACAACCGAATACAGAAAATATCAATAAGCGAAATACAGACAAAAAAATCCTAATAAAAAAAATCAATTACCGAAAGTTAAGACGGATCAAGGCGATTCAATAAATACACAGAAAATTCTCAAATTTATATAAAGAAAGAGAGTGGTACCTTTTGCGAGGAGAATCAGCCTGCAAGAAATCATAAAGATGATAAATTTGTTGTTTCGACAATTAATTAGGTCAAAAAAAATCTGAAATTATGCAAAACACATATATATTATTGGAAGAAAGATAATGGGAGATTAGAGAGAGCAAAGCTTGCCATTTCAGATGAGGGAAGCGAACCCTAAATTGCCAATATGAGGGACAAACGGATTTTGACGCGACAAGAATGATGCTGTAATTAAATGTTAAAGAGTTCAAGCTTTTAGCGTAATAACCAGAATTTTAGTTATGCCCCTCTTATTTTGAATAACACCACTTCAATCCCTTTGAGATAGGAAAAAATATTTATTTTTCTTCGTGTGGGAAAAGGGTCAAGAATATTCTCTACTTTTATTTATTAGTAGTTGAATTTGTCCTTTATTATTATGTGAGTATTTAACTAAAAATACTTTCGATGTTACTATACTTAATAAGGATACCCCTCAATTGAACATTTCTTCTGACCCGACCCAATTTCTAATTGAATCAAATAATTAAAAAAAAAAAAAAAATTGGATAGTTTTTTGGTTTTGTTTGGGTGCGAGCATAGCAATGCTAAGCTTCTGTTAACCAAATAAGAAAATCAAACAAAATCGTCGGTAACTCCAAATATGGATAATTTCTAGATACATTCATGATGTATGTATCCATCTCTTTTGTCTTGGAGCATTATTCAAATTATATTCTCTTTTATATGTGGATAAAGAGAATTAAAGTCTAAATATTTTAGATGTTTTACGATAGTTGTCATATATATATATTTTTTCAAATGCATAAAAGTTCAAATTTAATCAAGATTTCATACGACTGAAACAAGAAGATCTTGATTAATAGCTTTAATTTTCACAATAACAGTCCTATCACCACTAATCCTACGTTATCAGGGACACTAGAAATTGGCATTCAGAAACTTCTCTAATCAATGAATTGTTTTTTTTTTCTAATAGAAAGTATTAGATTGTTAATTGATTAATTGTCATCTATAACTATTATAATTGAATTTCAAAAGAAAAAATTGTAGCACATGAACTAAAATGAAACAAAACAATTAACATCTCAACTTTATAGTCCCATGAGACCCACAATATTCAGCACAAATACAAGCCCACAATCAAATCATTTCTACCTGTTTTTTCACCCTGTATTGTACAACATAGAACAAATGTACAAAATGACAAATAAGGATCTTGCAGCTACATATTTTTACAGTGTCCAAACACTCACAATCGTGTTAATTATTGAGGACTGACTATGTGGTCAAAACATCTGGGATAGTAGGGGCATGATTTCCCAGTATTCTACCCCCTACATCTGGGAAATTTTCATATTCAGGTAATGGACCTACTTTCCCATCCGCGCCTACATGTATTGGATACTTGAGAAGATGTCCTTGTAGTTGAGTGAAATTTTCAGCTGTGTAACTCTTCCAGTTACCTTCAGCAACCTCATTCACCCTCCTCACGCATGTTAGCGCCTCTGGTTCCTTGAAACATTCCTCTATCCTCCCAAGGTGCTCTGCCCACAGGGACATTCTGTATCCATAGATCTGGAGATCAAGACAAGATGAATAAATAAATGTATCCGGTTTCGTTAACATCAGTGTTTGGTTAACGTGCCTTCTCAAGATAAAGTATGTGCATTATGTGATTTTCTTTCAAACCTGTCCCTGTGGATGCCTTTGCTTTTCTGTCCATGCATAATGAGGCTGGTAGGCACCCATAGCTATCTCTGTATCTTTCGACCCAGCTAAAGATCTCTGATTTATGTTGGCAGAGCCCACTATAACATACTCATCATCCACTATCATTCCTTTGGCATGAACATATATCATGAAACGCTGAAACTTATATGAGTCTGAGACCTGGTTGCACGTCAAAGAAAACTTCTCACAAAAGTATTCAAGCTTGATCAAATTCAAATAAGCAAAAATAAAACAAAAAACAAGAAAGCATAGAGGGTGACAACTCACAAAGAAATAAAATTGTATTTACTGTATGAGGGTTGATTTGGTCACTGGTGTTTCCTAAATCTATGAACCAACTCATATGCTTACATTAGCTACTTGATAAAATTGAACTTCGTTTCATTTCAGGGTGTATATGATTGGATTCAGTCAGCCTCTCCACATAATTAGAGTAAGGCTTCAGTTACCTTATTGGCATTTCCTCATGGATCCAACTATTAGGTTCGTGCGTGGTTCGTGAAACAACTCTGTTCTGTTCACCTGAAGAACTCATCTCAATTGCACCTTTATACGTCAGTCTCACTCTATCATAAATGGTTTACCCACCCCAACTAGTGGTCCATAGTAAAGCATGCTACAACTTGTGTAATCAAGCTTTTGAATTATCATTCACCAATTGAGCGACCAATATAGAGTTCGGGGAGACGTAAAACAAGCAGAGTTTAGGAAATTTGATATTGTTTAAAGTTAAAAAGTCAGCCATTTTTTAAGACTCTATAACCCATTTTTATCAATATTAAAGGCAGCTTTTGCTTCAGTTGCTCCTAAGTGTATTTTGTGTATAATACTGTATATACACTACAAGAATATTTTAAGAATAAGAAAATTCCAATTTTTAAGACTCTAGAACCCATTTTTATCAATATTAAAGGCAGCTTTTGCTTCAGTTGCTCCTAAGTGTATGTTCTGTATAATACTGTATATACACTACAAGAATATTTTAAGAATAATAAAATTCCCTATTACCTTATCACCATTACCAGAAGATTGAGCAATAGAGCCTGGAATTTCTTCACGGTTACCAAGGCAGTAGAAATTTAAATAATCTTGCGGATGCGAGTCCAAAATCTGCATCGATTTGAGCTCTGTTGCAATAACTTGATACATCATCTGTATTGTCTGGCTCTGTCGAAAGCAAACAAAAATCTTAAAAAGCTTTTCTCATTTCTTCTTGTATACCTTTTTTCAGATGGCTTCTTCCTTCAATATTCAGTTAATCACATATTGAATCATCAAAATTGCATAGTAATATAATGACAATGAGAGGCATGAAGGAAAATATGTCATGGAAAGTAGAGTCTTTTATCAAAATCACCACTCATATTTCATTCTGTCAGGTCTTCAAACATACAATAATGCCCATAAACATCCCTTTTCAATGTCCTTTTTCTGGCTTGTCCCTCCATGTCTAAGGAAGGAAATATACCATTTTAAAGGATAAGAATATTTTCTCATTCAAATATTAAAGCAAATAAAAGCTCTCTCTCTATTGGATAGGCATGATTATAGATATTAGTAAGAGGTGGCCACTGTTTATGCTAATGCACACTCTTATGACTAGTACATTCAGATATTTGGATGCAGTAACCGTTCAAGACAGCTGGCATTTCTATTGTGAAAGTATCCTTGCCTTGATATAGCTGCCTATTTGAGGCTAGTATCAGTATCACCTAATCATTGCTCATTTAAAACTACCTATCTTCTTCATAAAATCCAAAAGACATAATCAAAGAGTTTCACGAAAATTACCTGCCAGAAGAGTATTTCCTGCATAGTGATTGACTTAGGGTCCCCTTCAGGCCACATGGGCATGACAACATATACACAAAATCGTTCCCTGGCTCTAATTTTACTAGTGATTTTCAGTGCCAATTCCATCGGTATCAGATGATCAGCTCCTGATCAAGTGAACATCAAATGAAATCAGGAAGCAATGTAACAACTCCAAGAGTGTTGGAAATGAGTACATCTCGAAAAGAAATATAAGGAAAACTATGTAGGAGCTACAATTTTTATTTAGGAGGTTGCACAATCTCAAAACCATTTCATTTTTTTCTAGGAAGTTGCATAATTTGGAATCTTACCAAGTTTGAAGCAACATCCTATTAAATTTCTAAAATGGGGATGCATTCCAAGTGACAAAGTGGTCATTTAGATGATATTCTATTGCCGAACCATATTCTGACCGCACTATTGAGTTTTACCTATGTGTTTCAATGCATTAAGTTGCAACAATTCAGGTTTCCACTTTTCATATGGACAAGAATATATACCCAAGCCAACATTAATACAATGCTACAGAGTGGAATCCTGTACATTGCAATTCAGAAACATAGCATGAAGATTAAAATTTGACCTGCATCTTTGTATGATTCCCAAGCGTATGACGATCCAAGAAAATACTGATTTTCAATATATATGAAATGCTGAGCTGATCTTATTGCCTGAATATATGCGGCTTCAATGCTTTTATCTACTATCAGATTTTTTGAGCAGACAAGGTTCTGCAAAAGATATAACGCCAAAGAAAATGTGAAGTGCGAGGGGAAGACAAGTTTTCTTCCTAGAGTTCCTAACGGATTACAGCTACTTTAGCAAAAGTTCGAAAATAGAAAAAAGGCTATGGTTTCCTTGCCTGTGCATGCGCAACATCAATTGTCTTGGGAAATCCCTGCACCGAACCAGAATCAATGGAACGGAAGATCTGCAATAAAAGAATGAGGATGAAAGTTGAAAAGGATGTAAGTTATTCAAAGATATCCACAAAACAAAAAAGTATCAACCTGTACATGCCAATTTTCTGAGTGATCTTCCCCATATACATGTAGTTTAGGATCATCCTCTGGGATTGCAGTACTATCCTTTAAAACAGCCAAAGCAGGGCTGAGTATCCATGAGATACGCTCAATTTTTAGCATAGCATCATCATGCCAATGGGACATTGTTTTCTTAAAAAACTTGAACTCCCTCCACTTTGTCGCTTTCCTCCATCGTTGAGCAAAGTTTATAAGCACATCATATACAGCAGGTCCATCAATTCTGCAATGCAAATCATGCCATGGTTGCCTTGGAGCCTTGGTCCCTGCCTAATGCATGCAACCAAAAAATAATAATCAAAACAGAGAAAAGAATAATCAATTTTTGAGAAAAATGCAGAAAAGAAATAATGAAAAGAAAGGAAAATGTTACAGAAAAAGGTCAGAGAACGCAAGTAAACATGCAACATGCTAAAATGGGCTTGGTATTCAACTTGATTTCAATTGAGACAGAAGGCAAGGGCCCTGCACATAAGTTACTAAGGGACTTTTTAGATAACCCTATTCAATACTTGCACTAGAATGTTCAAAGTTGAATGTACAAAATATAACGGTAGACATGCTTGTTAGGGTTAAAAAAATATTCAATATCTATCAAATACTAAATATTTTATGGCAAACAACACTGAAATACATTAAATCAATCACTAAAATATCCATAATAATCTACAAATTTTCTTATGTCATGGTTTATGTTGGAAATTATTTTATCACAGTTTATATTGTATTATACAGCTATTTGTCAATGAAGAATTATTTTCAATAATTCCATTGCTAACAGATATACATGTTACAGATTGAGCATTGGAGATGAAATACGCTTATCTAAATTAAGGCTAATGACTAACACACGACCAATACAGAGTCAGTAATAAATAAATTCCAATTTTTCAAAAAACACATCCAAGGTAAGAAATCATGATAATAAGAAATAGCAATCAAACAGCTCATAAAACTTCTGGAAAATAATTACAAAAATTATGGATGTCAAGAACCATATTTAAGTTTGAAAGGTGAATATTCAAAATCCAGGGACATAAGTTTCAGTGTTCAGCCTTCAACTTTCATTATTAAACAGCTAATAAATCTCCTGAACAAACCATATGTTTTCCGGCTTTCCTCCCCGACTAACTACAACATACTTGAGAGCTTGGACCACTGTAAACTACAGATCTGCCCTTCGCTCGTCAAAATTTAGATCATGTGAGTGATAATAGCTACTGACTAAATATCTAGCAGCAAATTGTCTCCCAAAATATGAAAAGATGGCTTACACTTGTTATTTTCAGAAGAAGAATTTATTAGATACTTTACATAAACCTAAAACTCTTTCTTTCTAGAAGACTTTGTCACAATAACATGTGATGATAAATCTGCTGTAACCCTTTTTGATAATTAAGTATAATAATTTTGTTGTTAGTGCCCACAACATCCCACCAGCATCAACTACACTAGCCATTTGCCACAACCAACCAATTTCTATGATCCGCATTCCACAAGCCCATTTCAATGTTTGCTGAACGCAATCATTGTTGTTCCAAATTCTGCAAGGAAAAACGTAGCAACAACAACATGCCCAGTGTGATCCCACAAGTGGGGTCTAGGGAGGGTGAAGTGTACACAGACCTACCCCTACCTTGTGTGAGGTAGAGAAGTTGTTTCGGATAGACCCTCAGCTCAAGAAAAGTGGCTTCATAAACAGATTTGACAAATAGAAGAGTAATAACTATGCTGAAAATACTGTAGAAAAGAAAAATACTGACAACAAGAATAGTAAAGATAACCCAAGTTTCATAAAATTCTTAGAAACAATGTTCTAGAAATGAATAAATCAGCAAGAATAGTAAAAATGTTTTTCGTGAATCTACACGCAAGAGTGCTGATCCCTTAACCACCTTCACAGTTCTGGAAAATTATCAACAATGTAAAGTAAAGAATCATCCCAGAGACATATGACAGATATCAGAACTGTTCAGAAAAAAATTGAGAAGAAAAACAACTCACAGGAAATGTAGGCTGATGAACGTCGTCTTTAAATACAGTGTCAAGGTCACGGAATAAGCGATGTTCAGGTGTATCATATCGACCATCGCAGAGATCCAGACCTCCTAAGAATGCTGTTACTTTTCTATTATTACCGGGTGCCTGTGTATCAACCAGAACACACTTCTGATGGTGTGTAAACATGGTTCCAACTACCTGGAAGCAAGAATATTCAGGTCACAAAATCACTTCATTGCAATATTGGTAGAGGGGAAATAAAGAATCCAGAGATAAGGAAATTGGCGTAATTGATATTATATTTCATAAAAAGATTGAAGAGACTCTCAGAAGGGAATATTTATGCCGACCATACAAAATATAGCTTCACACAGCCCATTAAAACTTCAAGTACTGCTGCTTTAGAAGAATTATATTACTTTATTCCACTCATTCATGAAAATATTTTGTCAAGCCACAGAAGGCAAGCATTCATATTTATGTTTTTCTGATGAGACCAAGCTCTTCCTTGATCCCTATCTTTCTTCCGCAAACTTATAAGAATATTTTCTACAAAGTCATAAGAAAGAACACCCTCCATCAAATGGAACGCCTTATTCTGAACGCAAACTATTGAAGGCATGGTTCAAGGGGTAATAACTTCACAGGCACATAGAGAATTCAATGATCAGAAGATCTCAAAGTACATATAATCTAACAAATGCGTCAATGGTTATGAAAGTTAACCTGTTGCTTGATAAGGCTGAGCTTACTGCTAGCATAACGTGGTGACAAAACGCATATTACAGAGGAATGCTTAAAGAACTTCCTGGTCTCCTCGTCGTGAGTTCCCATTACTCCCGCCTGCATCCAATGCCATCTCAAACTATGGTGAGATTGACCAACAAGAACTACAACTAATGATGCAGTCATTTGAAAGCAAATAGAGAAAAACAATTCATTATAATGTAAATTGAGCACACCATTAAAATAATAACAACTAGCAGCACTCAGACAATATTCTTATCTTACAGCTATCTGAGCACATACTTAAAATAACAGCCAATAAAGTATCCAAAATTACTTCAATATAGTTTATCAAAGAAATCAGTAAGTAATAGTTTAAATATCCATACCGTGTTAATAAAGAACTTATCATGGGAAGTTTTATCATCCCAAACTAACAACAGAACCCGCACCCCTTCTTGGGACTTATATTTAAGTAATTCACCAAGTGTCAAGTCACCGCCGCGCGGCAATGGCCTGGTGGGCTCTCGAACTAACTTGACTTTGTGAAAAACAGACCACCCAACAATGTAAATCAAGTGATGAGCCTCTGTAATTGCATAACATATATCTTCCCAGCATTTGTTGTGTTCAAAGGTTGTATTGTTTTCCAACTGGATTTCCGGCAGCTTAAACTTATCGCTAACGTGAGCATCTTGGTATAGCTTCACTGAACTCCCTTTTCTCAATGGGAAGTACGTATTCCTTACCCCTAAATACTGAGGATCTGAAGCAATTCCTCGCTTATACAATGGGTTTGTATCATATGGAACGAATTTCATCCATAACCGGAGAGCCGTGTCGGGTTTTGGAGATTTCCCTGAAGCGCCAATCACGGGAAACCAGCCGGAAATCACCTCACCGGAGGCTATCTTTTCCGCCGGAATAGTAACTTTACCCATAACTTGAGCTCCGAAAACATCATCATCTTTAACGCGAAAGTCCAAGCAGTCCATAGGGTGTGCTAAAGGGATACGGAAATGCTCATCCCAAACAGGGTTTTGTGAATTGGGTAGAACACGTGTACGGGCAAGAGCGGTATGGGGTGCACACACAGTAACATATGGGTCACTAGTGATTATGCTCCGGTGGTGGATTTTCTGGTCGGTGCTTTTCACATTGGGTAGTTCGCCGTTTCCGTCGTCGGCAGTGGATTCAGTTTGAGGTTTCCGGCAGACATCACAGGCGGTGAAGCACCGGCGTATACGCTCAGAAGTTAAGTCCATGTTGGGTAAATGACGGGCTTGAATGATGTGAAGCTCCAAATCTCCATGTAAACAGATGAAGTTTTCCTGAGATGAATTTTCTGCCATCTTCACAGAGAAGAAGAAGAAGAAGAAGAAGAAAGTGCGTTGAAGATAGAAATTGCAGAAGAGAAAATGGGGTGGGGTCACGTTGTGATGAATAACTGCAAGTTGTTGCCTTTTGCTGAGATTTTACGACTCCGAACAGGTGACACCATAGCGGTGGAGGTTAAGGTATTGCCATTTACAAATGGGATCAAGCAGACATTTTATTTGGGGAAAAAAAGTAATTTTTGTAATTGAAAATATTTCTTTTAAAAAAAAAGTCAAAATCACATTTTGAAATTCTTGCATTTAGCAAAAGGGAGGTAAAATCGTATGTAGAATCTCGACATATTATTCCCTTATATCAAAAATAATATTTATTTTACTTGTTCATTTTTAATTTAAAAGAAAAACTTTTTTTCACATACTATTTTTAATATTAAATAACTATAAAATAGTAATAGTCATTAACAAAATTAATATA
This sequence comes from Solanum stenotomum, assembly GCF_019186545.1. Taxonomy (NCBI): domain Eukaryota; kingdom Viridiplantae; phylum Streptophyta; class Magnoliopsida; order Solanales; family Solanaceae; genus Solanum; species Solanum stenotomum. The sequence continues at coordinate 41,103,839 of NC_064293.1, forward strand.
ATAAAATATACCTTTGATTAAATAAAAAATTTAAAGAGTAGGTGAGATCAACAAGATAAAGTAATAAATATGACACAGAAAAAGAATCGTATATAGGTTTTATCATCGTTATTTTTTTATANTTTGTCAAAATGGACAACTAAATAGGGACAACCAAAAAAGGAAATATGGACAAGTAAATAGGGACGGAGGGAGTATGACACAGAAGAAGAATTGTATATAGGTTTTATCATCGTTATTTTTTTATAGTAATTAAAGTTACATATTAAGACGTTATTTTATAATTTTTAGGTAGAACATGCCTTTTTTATTTTACAATACAATTACTAAATGCATTTATGACTAACAAGTAAAGTAAAACTTAAACTTAATGATTTATTAAAGTAGTCCATGATAATTTTTAAGAAAAATACTTCACATATCATGTTAGTATGATTTCTTATAATATTTAACTAGACAAGTTAAAAGGATAAAACTAAAAACATTTTTCATTAGACAAATAATAAGAGTACATAACAAACTAAATTCACACGGCAGCATATTATCATAGTTAATTTAGAAGACATATAAGTCGCATTTTTTATATTTATAAAAGTTGTATATTTCTGGAATTTTATGGTGTGCACATCTTGAGAGAGAGAAAAATCCATTGATTTGGTGGTTGTAGAAACTGATTTTATGATAATATTTGACCAATTTTGTGGAGATCGATCATCAAGATTTGTGTGTGGCTAACTTTCTTGTAGCTAAAGAAATACTAGTGTAGAGGCTAAATAAGTATTAGCTTTACAGAAACCAAAATGAATTAACAAGTAAAGTAGATAATATTCTTCCCTTCTCCTGTCATTTCTATTAGCAACACTTAAAGCCTCTACTTTACAGACCAAAAGTTAATTAGAACAACTCCTTTTTCTTTTCTTTTTTTTGCTTATTAATCATCTCATCTGTTCGCAAGTGTAAATTAGAACAAGTTCATTAGTGTAAATAAAAATATTAAGTAATATTTTCGTAAAACAAAAATGCTCATCATTAATTATTGATTTGAATACACATTTTTGGTCGATAACAATAATGTCACTCCAGTTGGGTGATAAAATTCATGATGAAAGACAGTGATTGGTTGTCCACCTTATCAAAATATCCACAGTTAAGAGTTACAACGACATCTCCTACTCTCCTAGTTTTAGTTATTATATGCAAACAGTGATGTTTCCAACCAAAAAAAAAAAAAAACATGTCAGGTCTCTTAATAGTTCATTAGTACAATCTATCTAATAAAAAATTAACATATATGCACAATCCAATTCTTGGTAGCTGTTACTTCACTTAATTCTAAAGCAGACAATATAATCGCTTTCCACGTAACTGCCTTTGATTTTGACATAAATAGTAGTAATACTTGCTTCATTTGAGAATTCTACATATAACTAGGCATCTGCGTGAGTCAGGTAATCCAACTAATTGCGCGAGAGGTGGCACTACTCAAATTCCAACGAATTTCATATATTGTTACACTTGCATTGCTCAGTTTAACCGGGATAGAGTAACAACACTTGTTTAGATTATCTATCCCACACGAAAAGCAAAAGAAGAAAAAACATCTGTATATCTAAAACAACACTCTCATCTACATCTGGATGTTCTTTCACTTGAACAAAGATTTCACTTGTTATCTTAACCAAAGTGCCTTCCCACAACTCTCTCTCTCCAGCAGAGTATAACACAAGAGACGACCAAGTCTATACATAAAAGGATCAGAAACAGTAAAAGAGTAACCATTGGAATCTTCTTTTATTCGAAAACACCAAAGTTCTCAGACTACTTAAAAAGTAGGAACCACGTTTTCTGCATCTATATAATCCCAAAGTATTCTAGACTGGAAAAGAGAAACCCAGAAACTAGAACAAAACCTGCGTTCTTCGAAAAATATTATACAGCAATCTTACGCCTTCAGAAAGCACAGTAATGACTAATAAGCCAGTTTAGGCCCCACTGAAAGATTAAAGTGCAAAGTAAATACAACTTTATTCCCTAATGATCAACCAGCCTTGTCATCTTTGACACTCTTGTTGTCTCTCTCACTTACACGTGGGGTGTACTGGCTAGTAGATGATGGTGAATACCCAGGAGCACTTGGTGAGTACCCTGCACTTGGACTGAAGAAAAAATAGATTTTAGAAACGAACATAAATCACGCTGCAAGACGTTCTAGAGAAGTAAAAGCCAACTAACCTGTACTGGGGAGAACTGGGACTATAATCTGGGCTTGTACCTGAGTTGTTGTATGGGCTGATTTGGGGGAGCAAAAAAAAGAGAGAATTATTTCAAAAAAGATCAGGTAATAGTGCTCATTAAATTCAACATGCAGCAAAAGGCATTGAAACTAAAAAGGAGGAACAATCTAAGTTCCACAAATATTTCAGGCAGTAAATCAAATACAGAAACCCATGCACATCACTTACCTGCTGGGACTATAGGTTGGGCTTGAAGGAGAATATGATGGAGATGTTGGAGAGTACGATGGAGATGTGGGACTGCAAACACAAGACCACATTTAATCACATCATTAGTAATATATCTAGAGCCGGTCTGGAATCACCAATACAAAAACCCAACAACTTCAGAAACTAACTAGTTATTATGAAGCTGAAACCAGATATAAGTTAGGTAAAGTGACCTAACTAAGAAGATTAAGGCGCTACTAAAGTCGCTGTATTATTATCAAACAGAACCAACTTAAGAACCTTTTCTGTCTCAGCAGAAGAATCAAAGACACATGTATCAAACCAAGGTTGTTTACCTGTAACTTGGAGATGACGGGCTGTATGGACTAGAAGGAGACAGCTTCGGGCTGGTTGGAGAATATGCAAGGGAGGGGCTGTATCTCGCCGAGGGATTGTAACTTGGTGATGTAGGACTGTAGGATGGTGATGTTGGGCTATAGCTGGGAGATGTTGGGCTGTAACCAGGGGAGGTAGGACTGTATGCAGGAGAAGTCGGACTATATGATGGAGAAGTCGGACTATAAGATGGTGAGGTGGGGCTATATGAAGGTGATGTGGGGCTGTAAGAAGGTGAAGTGGGGCTGTAAGATGGCGAAGTGGGGCTGTATGCCGGAGAAGTGGGGCTGTAGGCCGGAGAAGTGGGGCTGTATGCCGGAGAAGTAGGGCTGTAGCTAGGTGATGTTGGGCTATAGCTAGGCGAGGTTGGGCTATAGCTTGGAGAAGTTGGACTATAACTGGGTGATGTGGGTGAGTATGAAGGACTGGTTGGAGAATATGCTGGACTTGTCGGGCTGTAGCCAGGGGAGCTGGGGCTATAAGTTGGGGAAGTGGGGCTGTAACCAGGAGATGTGGGGCTGTAACCAGGGGAAGTGGGGCTGTATCCTGGAGAGGTCGGGCTGTAACCAGGGGATGATGGGCTGTAACCAGGGGATGATGGACTGTAACCAGGGGATGAAGTGGGAGAGAAAGCCATGCCACCCACATAAGGAGAAAATTGAGCATCTGTAATCGGTGACATCCGCATATTTGGGCTGAGCAAATAATTTGGAGACATCATTCCATCATGATACGGGGTTCCACTGATAGGTGAACGTCCAGGTGTCATGCCAAATTCAAGACCACCTTCCATGTAGCTAGGTAATGGTATCTCAATAGCTTGTTTCAACATCTCCTCATTGAGGTACAAAGTACAGCCTCCTGTGCCAATTGGTGCAAGCTGACCTAACATGATATTTTCTGTTACACCCCTCAGGTGATCTGACTCTGCAAATACAGCAGCGTCGAGAAGAATGTCCACTGTCTCCTCGAACGAGCATCTCATCATGGGACCAGTATCATTCCGGTTGATACCGTGACGAGTAATGGCCATTAAATGACCACGGTAGGTCATGGTATCACACAATATGGCCAAATGTCGGTAGTTCACATAGGACCCATCAAAAGATATGACAACCCTCAACTCATCCAGCAGTGATCTACGAACTGCCTCAATACCAAGAACTTCAATAACTTCAATCAAGTGATTACTTGTTGTTCTACTTGCATCCACATCTTCGTGTGTCATAACAGCCAAAAGATTTACACCTTCAGTGTCCAACATCCATTCATTTTCTGCTTTGAATCCTTCATTGTCATCAAACTTCTGCATCTTACTATTCTTTATGAACACCTTATTAATATCTGGAATACCCCGGAGAGCCATCTCTGTAAGCATGTTACTCTCGATCTTTTTAAGGAATACATCATCCTCAGCAGATTCATCCAGCTCACCTTTTGGAGCTTCATCATTCATAATACGAATTCGAAGGATCAGCTTTTCCGCATTATCATCGTTAAAAATACAGGTTAAGTCATCATCAAATTCAAGGTTGATCTTTTCCGCAATGTCAGCCATGCTAAGTTTCTTATCCACCATCATTTCACGATTTAACTCTATGCGAAGCAACCATGGAGAGATTTTGTCAGGGTCAATCTCTTCATCTGGCATTTCATAGTATGACTTGACGAATTCAACATCCTCTTCAATAAGGGTGCTCATAGGATCTGGATCATACCACACTTCTGTGGCTTGAGTAACACTCCGCAAAGTGGTATATTCTAACGCACACTGGACAGTTTTGGCCCTCTCTTTTGTTTTGCCTACCTCAGGTTTCAAGTACACAGAAAGAGAAGGTGTTTTGATTTTCTTGGCAACATTGATGATCTCCCTCAACCTTGGCACACCAAGAGTAACATTCTTGGCACTCACACCAGCATAATGAAATGTATTAAGAGTCATCTGTGTGGCAGGTTCACCAATAGACTGTGCAGCAACACAGCCAATCATCTCTCCTGGTGCCACAAGGGATTGCAAGAAGCGAGACTCTATCTCACCAACTACCCATTCAAAAGCCTCTCGACTAAGCCTATACTCCTTCAGAACCCTTTTACTAGCCAAGGCACTACGGAGCAAGATATTGAAGAAAAGAGTAGCATTCTTTTGAGCCTCCATGCTTAGATAATCATCACCAGGAACAACCTTAAGCCTCTCTTGTAACTTATCAACAGCTTCCACGATCTCCATAGGATGCATGTCAGAGGGCCTCCGGAAATCTATTTTAAATGTCTTTTGGGCATTTAAGACAAGCCTCTGAATGTTAACAGGAAGAGGCCAAGAATTGTCACCCGTTACAGCAATCTCTGTCCCAAGCTGATGTCTATCAGCTTCAAGTTTCTGGACCTCTGCATCAAACACACTACGAATCTCCCGAATACCTTTTAAATCTTCAACAGCTTCTGGCAACATGTAACTTGGGTTCCAGTAAGGATCATCGATCTCATATGCATACATGTCATCAAATGTTCCTTTCTTTGCTTTCAGAGAATCCAGCTTCTGTGTCTCAATCCAAACAGAATCCATCCCATCTTCCCCATACAGAAACTGGATGACATCCCCCAATGAATTCCTAACAGTGCCATCATACTTAACCATGATATCCTCCATGGCTTTCACTAACCGCCTCTGAATGTACCCGGTCTCAGAAGTTTTCACAGCAGTATCAATCAGACCTTCTCTACCACCCATAGCATGGAAGAAGAACTCTTGCGGGGTCAGTCCCCGGAGATATGAATTCTCCACAAAACCACGACTTTCCGGACCATAATCATCTTTGGTAAAATGAGGAAGAGTACGGTCTATGAATCCAAATGGAATACGTTTTCCTTCAACGTTCTGTTGCCCCACACAAGCAGTCATTTGAGATATGTTGATAAAACTTCCCTTCGACCCAGCAGTAACCATAGCTTTAAGATTATTGCTCTCTGATAAACTCTTCTCTGCACTGCTTCCAGCATCATCACGAGCCTTATTTAACACCTAAGATTACGACAAAAACATTATTAAAAAGTCATCACGCAAAAGGAACAGGAAAAGATGGATGTCCATTTACAAAAAGTACCTGGTTCACTCTGTTCTCAAATGATTCCATCATAGTTCGCCCCGGTTCAGCTTCTAACAGCTTCTCTTGAGCAGCTTTAATAAGTTCTTTGACTTTGGCTTTTGCATTTGAGATAGTTTCATTAATTTTCTCCATGGTTGAAGCATCAGCAATTGTATCTCCTATTCCAATGCTAAACGCTTGCTGAAGAAGCCAATAATTAACCAGCCACTGTGTATGTCCCAAAAACTTCCGAGCAGCATCAGGCCCAACCTCCTCCCTGTTTGCAGAGGCAAAGTTAGCTACGGAAAAAATGACAATGACTCTGCTTACTGTAACATAATTATAAAGCCCATGTTTTGCAGCTATCATCTCATCCACCTCACATTCAACTAATGACAGCATCCACAGATAAACAGGAGGAGGAAAGCAAGCCCCACACAGTGTGCCACAAGACGGTTATTGTCCAGAAAAGTATTTAGGGTTCCACATAAAGCCATCCCTGGGTGCATGCAGTCAAGACCGGGGGGGGTATAGAAATACAAAATTCTGAAAATGCATACCATATAACATGAATCAGACTTCCAGTGGACGTCCCAAGGGTCTTTTTGCAAAGAGTACCAGATAGCAACTCCCCTTTCTCTATTCTAACTTGAGTATCTCCAGGAGTTATGTATCCTTTTTCTGAATCATTATGCCATGCGGAATATCTTAAAAGATTTATTTGTTTTGGTATGATGAGGTTAAACACTTGCTTTCCAGTCCAAAGTGGCCTTGGTTTAAGAATCACTGGAGCAGGTACTTTCCCATCAAAATCCTCCCACCACATTAAGATGTTCATAAAGACATCCTGCAAACCGAAAGTGAGCATTCTTTACTAGATTATGCAAAATCATGAAAGATTTGATAAAGAAATATGAAATGGCACATGCAGATTCACCTTTTCTATAAAGGTATCTCTTTTAGTAACTTTGCGGCAACCTAAAAGGGTATCTTGGACGATACCCATTACAGGCCTATTTGCCTGGGGTGAAACAATACACTTAGGGACCATCATAAGCTCCAGCACCTCTGCTCTGGTTTCAAATGACTGCGGAACATGCATGTTCATTTCGTCACCATCAAAATCAGCATTGTAAGGAGAAGTGACAGATAAATTCAAGCGGAAAGTTGAATATGGCATGATCTTAATCCTATGTCCCATAATAGACATTTTATGTAGACTGGGTTGCCGATTGAAGAGAACAAAATCCCCATCATTTAAGTGCCTCTCAACCTGCATTGGCAGCATTGGATGTTAGGGAGCTACACAGACATCAAAAGCCCCTCAATTACTTGGAATTGAAAGAAACAAACCTTATATCCTAGTTCAAGGTGCTGATCGCTGCTCTTCTTCAAGTATCGAAGATCAAGCCTTTGGCCGTCATCCCTAATTATATACTTGGCCCCGGTTTTACCAGGAGGTGGATGAGGTCCATATTCAACAAGTTCCTTTAACCTGTGTGAAAAACCCAGCTTCAATCAGCACAAACATTTACAGTTCAATTTCCTTCTTGTTTCAAATGGGGGTGGTGAGTGTGGGGTTTCATTTCTACAACAAAAAAAAAAACACCTTTCAATGTTATATGGTGTCACTGTTTCTGGATAAGTGAGATTCAGAGCAATACTCCATGGGACTCCCAATTGATCAATGTTAATAGTTGGATCGGGGGTAATCACTGTCCGAGCAGAAAAGTCTACTCTTTTGCCCATCAGATTGCCTCTGATCCGACCTTCCTTTGATTTTAATCTACTACATATTGATTTAATAGGTCTACCTGATCTTTGCGTAGCCTGCAAATTAGAATAAGTAAAAGCCAGTAATTAGAACTTATTGAAGTTTCAAAGGATCTAACAGTTAAAGAAAAGGATGTCCCAGAGAGAATCAGCATACTCTTGGTTGTCCAGGCAGATCATTATCAAAATACGTAGCTATATGAAATTGCAATAACTGTGCAAACTCCGAAATGATGTGTGCCGGTGCCCCATTCCTTTCCTGCCTCTTCAAATTCTCGTTGTGACGAATAATCATGGCCAGTTGATGTGTTAAATCATCCTACATGAAATTTTAACAGAAAAAGGTAATCCAACTGGCACAATTTTCTAGAATTAAAGAACAGAAGAAAGTAGAGATAAAGCAAAAGTTTTAGCAACAGTACACTAAGCTCTAGAACCTCAACAGGAAAATGAATACCTCACTCCTTGATGAAGTATCCATCATCACAGAAGGCCGAACAGGTGGTGGTGGTATGGGAAGTGCTTGAAGAATCATCCAATCTGGGCGAGCGAACTCTGGATTTAGGCCAAGCAAGAGGCAGTCTTCGTCACTTACCCGCTTCAGAATGCTCAACACCTACAATATGAGGTTATGATAATACACACAATGAGAGGTCGTCCCAAGCAAATCAGAACACCTGAGGTAAACATGCACATACCCTTTCAGCAGAGAGTTGTTGCTTCCTTTCAACTGGTTCTGGCATCTGCTCCGGATCATCACTTTTTTTCTTTTGCATCTTATATTCAGCAACCATTTTCATACCATCTATTGAAATTTTTGGCTGCTGTGCACCACAGCCACCTCTACTCTTCTTGACAGGTTCCTCAGTATCATGACCTTGTACATCAATTTCGTCCCCTCCTTCACATTTTGTTTTGTTCTTGCAAGCATCCAACATCTTTCTCAGCCTGTTTTTAGGATTCCTGATTCTCATGGCCTGCTTGAATTTGGGATCGTCCTGCACAAAATCGGAAAACCCACAGATTCAATTATCCATCCCAAAGCTACATTGAGTATCAGAAATAATGGAAACAGACACAACCACTTCCTTCCTTATGAGACTTCAAGATTAGACCAAGTTTTTTCCTCTTCATTCATCAGTGAGACCGTAAGGAAATGTAGTAAAACCATTAAGTGCTGTCTAATTTTAGAATCACCTCTATACATGAATTATAATCCCATTTTCACTGTTCAATAAACAATCAAAAGGGAGTGAGTTTGACTACTTTTTAGATAAAAACATCCCATCTCTCTCCCTTCTAACAGGAGGAAAAATAAAAAGGCATGAAGAAATTTGCAACCTTCCAGAAAAATACAAGTCACGGAACTACCAAATACTGATTAACTAGTAAGTACATAGAAGCTATCTCCTAAAAAGGGTCATGTTGATGTAATAGAAAAATACTGCTCTATCAAAGCTTTTGAAACTTGTTCAGCTAGTTTCTAAACCTCCACTGGCAAACCTCAAACCTCCAAATTTTAATGGTTTACCTACTTATAACTAAATTAACATCATGAACTTCAAATCAGGTAGTGAAAAACATATGATCAGTAATTCAATCCTTCTTACACAAACTTTCAACCTAACAATTGAAGTCCATCAAAGTACCTCATCCGCCAGAATTTTCGAGCAATTGAAGCAGACGCACCGAAGGATACTAAGAACAGGTTTCATAAACCCTATATGAAACATAGGTTTCGCAAGCTCAAGGTGACCAAAATGCCCCGGACATTCAGCCATGTTAGCCATACACGTCTCACACTTCATCTTCCGATCAATCGTCCCAAGCCGAGGATCGCTCAACCCTCCAGGCTTTGGTTTCCCTCTCTCCGTAGTCTCACCATGCTCAATGTGCACCACAGACATTTGTCTCTGCAATTACATCAAGAAACAAGAGAAACAAAACCCAAATCAATTTCGCTCAAAATAAACCTAGACAATTCAAGAAAATGAATCAAGATTAGTGAAAATTACAATTTCGTCGGGGCTGACAATGCCGAACTGGACCGTCCGGACCTTGGCAACCTCTGCCGGCGAGAAGGGGAAGCGCAAATCCATGGTGGCACAACCTAGGTTACACCTCTACAGAAGAAATTAAACAGTAGAATAATTGTTTTTTTGAATAAGATAAATAATAGAGGGTTTTGATTAATCTATATGTAAGTTTCTATTTTAAGACTCCATTCTTCAGTCAATTTCACTTGTTCAGTACAGATCTGGTTTTCGCTTCTTTCGTCTCCTCTCAGTTTCAGAAAGGAGGCTTTGAGAACAAACTCACAATGAGGGCAATACACCGCTATTTATAGAAGGATAGTCACCGCCCTATTCGGTACGGGTTGCTAACTTACGCTATCTGGTTTTTTATGCTAAAGTGCGCTTTTATGCGCGTCAGGCACTTCCTCTTCTGAATAAATCCTTCTTTCGGGTAAAAAATTCTAACCGTCTTACCGGTCATTCGGATTCTTCATATTTTTTTTATAACTGTCACTATATAGATTACGTCGATTAGACGATAAGATTCGGTATATTTTAATTATAGTTTTGTAGTGATAATTTAAAAACGCGTGTATCAAATCCTGAAAATTATTCTTTCATGTAAAAATTTCTAACCGTCTTACCATTCATTCGAATTCTTTGTTTTTTTTTTATAACTGTCAATAGAGATTAAGTCGGCTAGACGGTAAGATTCGGTATATTTTAATTATAGCTTCTTGGTGATAATTTTAAAACGAGTGTGTAATAAGTGGAAAACATAACGATAGGGTACAAAATCCTAACCGTCTTACCGATCATTCGTAATTTTCATATTCTTTTTCTAAGTGTTAATATAGATTACGTTTTGTTAGATGGTAAGATTCGGTGTATTTTAATTATAGATTTGTAGTGATAATTTTAAAATGAGTGTGTAGAATAAGTTGAAAACATAACGAGTAACGACCAATCCTGAAAAATCTTACTTTCATGTAAAAAATCTTAACCGTCTTACCGGTCATTCAGATTCATATTCTATTTTATAACTGTCAATAGAGATTACGTCGGTTAGACGGTAAGATTCATTATATTTTAATTATAGATTTGTAGTGATAATTTTAAAATGCGTGTGTAGAATAATTGGAAGATCATTATTTCATATAAAAATTTCTAACCGTCTTATTGGTCATTCGAATTCTTCGTATTTTTTTATAAGTGTCAATAGAGATTACGTCGGCTAGACGGTAAGATTCAATATATTTTAATTATAGCTTCTTAGTGATAATTTTAAAACAAGTGTGTAATAAGTGGGAAACAATCGATCATGAAAAATCTTACCGGTCATTTGGAATCTTCATATTCCTTTTCTAAGTGTTGATATGATCTACGTTGGCTAGATGGGAAGATTCGATATATTTTAATTATAGCTTTGTAGTGATAATTTTAGAATGAGTGTGTAGAACAAGTGGGGAATGTAACGGACAATCCTAAAAAATTATATATTCTTTCATGTAAAAAATCCTAACCATCTTACCGGTCATTCAGATTCTTTATAATTTTTTTTCTAACTGTCAATAGAGATTACGTAGACTAGATGGTAAGATTCGGTATATTTTAATTATATCTTCGTAGGAATTATTTTTAATGCGTGTATAGATAAGTGGATAACATAATAATTAATTCTGAAAAATCATTCTTTTGTGTAATAATTTCTAACCGTCTTACCGGTCATTCAGATTCTTCGTATTTTTTTATAAGTGTAGATAGAGATTATGTCGGCTAAACGGTAAGATTTGGTATATTTTGATTATAGCTTCTTAGTGATAATTTTAAAACGAGTGTGTAATAACTGGGAAACATAACGATCAATCCTGAAAAATCCTTCTTTGGTGTAAAAAATCCTAACCGTCTTACCAGTCATTCGGAATCTTCAAATTATTTTTTCTAAGTGTTAATATAGATTACGTTGGATAGACGATAAGATTCGGTATATTTTAATTATAGCTTTGTAATGATAATTTTAAAACGGGTATAATTTTAAAACGAGTATGTAAAATAAGTGGGAAACATAATGACCATTAATCATGAAAACTATTCTTTCATGTAAAAATTTCTAACTGTCTTACCGATCATTCAAATTCTTCATATCTTTTTTATAAGTGTCAATGAAGATTACGTCAGCAAGACGGTAAGATTCAGTATATTTTAATTATAGCTTCGTAGGGATTATTTTAAATGCGTGTGTAGAATAAGTGGATAACATAACAACCAATTCTGAAAAATCATTCTTTCGTGTAAAAAATTCTAACTATATTACCGGTCATTCGAATTTTTCGAATTTTTTAATAAGTGTCAATAAAGATTATGTCGGCTAGACTGTAAGATTTAGTATATTTTAATTATAGCTTCTTAGTAATAATCTTAAAACGAGTGTGTAATAACTGGAAAACATAACGATCGATCGTGAAAATTCCTTCTTTCGTGTAAAAAATCCTAATCGTCTTATCAGTCATTCAGAATCTTCATAATCTTTTTCTAAGTGTTACTATAGATTACGTTGGCTATACAGTAAGATTTGGTATATTTTAATTAAAGCTTTGTAGTGATAATTCTAAAACGAGTATGTAGAATAAGTGGGAAAACATAACGACCAATCCTGAAAAAACTATTCTTTCATGTAAAAATTCCTAACCATCTTACGTGTCATTCACATTCTTCATATCTTTTTTATAAGTGTCAATAGAGACTACGTCAGCTAGATGGTAAGATTCAGTATATTTTAATTATAACTTCGTAGGGATTATTTTAAATGCGTGTGTAGAATAAATGGATAACATAACAACTAATTTTGAAAAATCATTCTTTCGTGTAAAAATATCTAACCGTTTTACTGGTCATTCGAATTTTTCATATCTTTTTGTTCTTGAATATTTTAAGGGTTTGACACCATTATACTTTTACTAATTAATATTTTTCTCCAAAGTTTTTATACATTAATTATGATGTTGTATATTATTCTTTTCAACAACTAGTTAAATAAAATTATTACTAGTATATTGAATGATTTAAATTACCACTTGAATTAGTTAAGTGATTATTGTTATTTCACTTAGAAAGTCACTCAACTATTGTTATTTCACTTAGAAAGTCACTCAACTATTAGTATTTCACTTAGAAAGTCACTCAACTATTATTATTTCACTTAAAAAGTCACCCAACAAATTTAAATAATTTATTCATTAAATTTTGTTGAAATCTAATTTTGTTTTAAAGTATTTCTTAAGAAATAATAAGATATTTATTTTAATTATCTTATTGACCTTCTTCAGTTATTTAATTACATTTTTTTTTTTGAAAAACGAACAGTAGCATTTTTTTAGCATATTTAATTCCAGTAAAACAATTGCTAGAACTGAAAAGCAAATTTTTCTCTCAATTGCTACTGTACGTTTAAAATAGCAATCTTTTATTATTTTTTATTAAATTAATAGGAATGCAACTGTAGGTTTTAATTTTAATTTGTCAATTGCAACTGCACATTTAAAATAGAAATCTTTTACTAAATTAAAAGGAGTAATCAAAAAGATGCGTAGTAGCAATCTTTTATTATATTTTTAAAAAAATATATATTTCAACAAAATTCAATAAAATAATTAAAATGAGCATCTTTTTATTTTTTTTGAAATTATTTTAAAATAAAATTGTATTTCAACAAAATTTAATGAAGAGATTATTTAAATTAGTTGGATGACTTTCTAAGTAAAATATCATTACTTGAGTAGCTTTCTATGTGAAATATCAATAGTTGAGTGATAAAACAAAGTTAAGTGATTTTTTAGGTAAACTACTCAAAGTTGAGTGACCATTTGAGATATTGACTCAAGTGATTGGTTATTGACCGTCACCTTTTCAATTAGTTGTTTTTATATTAATTACTATTTTCTTTACTTTATTAATTAACGTATCAGCTGTATTTGCTGAGAAAAATTCCTTCAACAATTTTTGAATTCTATCATTTATGTTTGTGCTATATTTGCGTTATTTACCATTCGTTAATAGTCGGCCTTTTATTTATATTATAAAATTGAGTTAGATTTATTTTTATTAATTAATGATGACATAAGATAGGTCTTTAATATGTGAACCTTTCTTCAAGGAAAATGTTTTAGTTTATAACTGGGCTATGCTAAATAATGAGTATATAGAAATAGTCCACATTATTTTTCTCAATTACCATTTCCCAACTTTCTAAATCAATCACCACTATATATGATTTATAAGTATTGATTTTATTCTCTAAAAATATATATCATTTGAAGGCAACAACTACTTCTTTCACACAACAATCGTAAAAGGAACATTAATTATATGTATTGTAAAAATTAATTCATAATACGTAATGGTCATTGTTTCTTAATAATCAAATATTATTCATTGTATTTTTATGAAAAACATTCAATGTATAATAGTGTGAGAATAAATTATATAAGCAACATAGGAAATTTCTTGAAACTATATCCAAAAATATTTTGTATAATGGTCAGAGAATAAAATATATAACCAATATAGGAAATTTCTTGAAATCATATGTTTTATTTAGAAAATATGTTTTAGACTGATTTTAGAGTCGCCACTTAATTTTTACAAAAAATTAAGAAAACTATTGTTTTCAAAAGACTAAAACAGAAATCTAGTGAAAACTTTAAAAAAAGGGTTCGAGGTTCTTATTAACATTCTAGGAAGATTTCAAAAGCACCTGGAATGTCCACTAATGTGGTTATCCGACAATTAATTATTTGGCTAAAATAATTTTAACTTAACTCGACTTACAACATTGAACTATTTTATAGTTGAAACTATTTTTTTAAAAAAAAGGGAAAAGGGGAAATATTGACCTATGATCTAAGTAAGATACTTCTCAAAATTTATTCTTTTAAGTCTTTTGAAAGATGATCGATTTAGTTAAATAATTAATTCAAAATGGGTGTCTTTCGAGGATTTGAATATTTTCGACCTTAAGACTAACGACGAATATCAACAAATGAATAAACATAATAAAAATAAATAGGAAAGAGACTTGGGCCCAAATCCGGCTTTTCTGTTCACCTGGGCCGGTATCTGGGCCCTTTTCGTTTTGGGCCTTAGGCCCATTCGAGTTGCACCTGTCCTAGTCTAATACTCCCTCCGTCCCTATTTACTTGTCCATATTTCCTTTTTTTTCACCTGTCCTAAAATTCTAATAGAATAATAACAAAATTAAATAACAATTGCTTATGCCCCAAACAACAAAATACAATTAAAATATAAATAAACGATCAAAAGTGGGCTTTTGGCCCAGTCTTTCGATTCCCGACTTCTTGCACATCCTTTCCGCTTCGGGACCTGTTCGTCGATTTTTCTAACCGGCTAACTCGAAAGGAAATTTGAGCCTTTACGGCTCTCCCGAGATGCAAGAAGAAGATAGGAGTTCGTAGTGAACTCGAACAAATTTCACATGCATAAAAATGTAAGCATTGTAAGAGTCAGTTTGAGTCATAGTGAGTTATAAAATACCATTACTGTTAATCGACATATAAATCCAATATCCCCATCAAAGAAACAAATGAGCTCATAAAAAATAAAAATAAAAATAATAATAAAAAAATAATAATAAAAAAAAAAAAAAAAAAGCAACTTACAAAAATGACGATAATTTTAAGGTTATTAAATTTGTATAGCTATAAATATGATATTTACTAAAAATGAATATATTTATGTCATA
This sequence comes from Solanum stenotomum, assembly GCF_019186545.1. Classification (NCBI taxonomy): domain Eukaryota; kingdom Viridiplantae; phylum Streptophyta; class Magnoliopsida; order Solanales; family Solanaceae; genus Solanum; species Solanum stenotomum. The sequence goes on from NC_064293.1 coordinate 41,119,308, forward strand.
ATCTTGCTGTATTTAAAGTACCACTAGTTTTTATTTTTTATTTTATTTTTTAAAAATAAAATACCTTGATATAATTTTAATTGTAATGCACTAAATAAGGTGATTTTTATTAGTGTAACTGACTTTCCTTTGCTCGCTCCCCTCAAACTCTTGCCTTCTTATTATTAAATTAACAATACATGATTACCTATTAAAAAGTTTTTGTTTGCTTGAGGAGTATTTTTTTTTTAATTTAATAAATAAATAACCAGTCATAAAAATCGTTATGAATAAAACATATACATATTTGTATGAACTAATGGCCAGTTATATAAGCCAAAAAGAAACCTTTCATATACAACTTTATTAATTTATAATTTATTATAAGCGAACTTATGTTATTGCTATTAGATGACAGTGGCTAAACTAAACGTAACTACTAAGTTAGGAATATAAATACTAAAATAGATAAATAAAATACAGTTAATTAACATACAAATGAGTACATTTACTTTATATATATATAATGGCTATTGACAAAATATATACAAAAAATGCACGAATACCAACCAATGAGCAATATAGATGAACACACTGATTTAATATATATACATACAAAAAATATATATGAATATTAGCTAAATATATAAAACAAAACATGGATACTATCACCAGGCAATAACTAAGTGAGAAAATGAAAATATTACAATACACGTATATACAGTACTTAACTAACATACAAATGAATACATTGAATTAAATAAATGTATGCAAAAAATATATGTATATTAACCAATAGACAACGACCAATTGAGAAAGTTGTTGAACATACAAGATAAGTGTATATATGAATTGGAATGAAAGAAGTTTACCTTCTTTGTGTGCAGCGAACAAGACGAGAAACTTGAGCAGAGGAACGGACGACACTACAGGACACGAAAATAAAATCTTGAACGGGTTTACTTCACTATTCGGGAATGTATTTCGAGTGTATTTCTACTTTTGCTTAATCCCTTTTCCCGTATTTCCCTTAAAAAACCCCCTCTTCTTTTTTTGAAATAAAATGGGTTTATATAGATGGGAGAAGTTGGGGTTCTTTTGGGTGTTGAGGGACGAAAATTTAAGTGAGAAAGAGGGTAGAATCAAAATTCTCCACAAATTTCAAATTGAAAATCTTCACCAGGACCAGAGAACAATTGGGTCTTGTATGAGATTTCGTCCAAAATCCCAAAAAATTCGGACGGAAGCAGCGTGGACGGCTTCGATTCATCCCAATCTCCCTTATGCTTGACGTGTCGCCATCTCGTAGCCACAAGGGCGATTAGACGCGGCTGGTATGACTGGAACGAGTTGGTGCAGGCAGATGCGGTTGCTTTTCCGGGGATTCCACCATTTGACTGCTGTGTATTGCTGCTGATTTGACGTTGGGAATTGACGCTGCTTTGACACTTCTTTGTTAACGTTGAGGAGAAAAGAAAATGGATCGGGTCGATTTTCTGGGCTGTTTCGATCTGGACTGCTGGAGGAAGAAAGAAGAGCGAAAAACACAGGTGACTAGTTGTTTGGTACTATTGCCTGTCGGTTTCTTGGAATAGGTCGGTTGGTACATGTTATTGTAAGTTGTTGTATGCAATGTAATTGGGTTCCTTTGGGAAAGTAATTGGAATTGGGTTGGATATGAAATGGGCCTGTTTTGAATTGGAATGTGGGCTGGAAATTGGCGGGCTGATAAAGGCAAAAAAGGGGCTGGCTGGGAAATTGAATTTAGCCCAAAAATTTGGTCTTAAAAGTATTGGAATTTAAGCTAGGAATGACTATCTTTGTAAATTATGAAATAACTATTGAATTACAATCATGACCAATTTAAGTTGAAATTGTAGCCAAATTGAGTTAAATATTTAGCCGAACGAGTTTAATTGGTAATTCGACTAAAACTAAACAAGACGAATTTAAATAACGAGCTTCTTAATTTTGACGAAATAAAATAATTAACTTTATTATAAACTAACTAGTTTAAATAATTTAAAAATTATAATTATAATTTGTACTAAAAATACTTACTAAAAAGTTTAAAATATTTTTTGAGATGATTTTCGAAATGTTTATAGAATATACTAATTATATACAAAATTATATAAAGCATATATATTACATAAAAAAATTAAAAATGATAAAATTGATTAAAAGTAACTTGAAAAATGTTTTGAACTTTACAAAGTCAATTATTTCAAATCGTTTGGCATTTAAGAAACTCGATGATTAACTTAAATTGCGGAGGTCCAAAATTGGGTGTCAACATCATATCCAAAAATATTTCGTATGATGGTTAGAGAATAAAATATATAACCAATATAGGGAATTTCTTGAACCATATTCAAAAATAGTTTGTATGATGATTATAGAATAAATTATATAAGAAACATACAAAATTTCTTGAAACTATACCCAAAAATGGTTTGTATGATGGTAAGAGAATAAATTAAATATGCAATATAGGAAATTTCTTGAAATCATAACCAAAAATTATTTGTATGGTGGTTAGAGAATAAATTATATAAGCAATATAGGAAATTTCTTAAAATCATATCCAAAAATGATTTGTATAATTGTCAGAGAATAAATTATATAAGCAACACAAAAAAAAATTCTTAAAACCATATCCAAAAACGATTTGTATGATGGTCAGAAAATAAATTATATAAGCAACATAAGAAATTTCTTGAAATCATGTTAAAAAATGGTTTTTATGATGGATAGAGCATAAATTATATAAGCAACATAGGAAATTTCTTGAAACCATGTCCAAAATGGGTTGTATGATGGTCAGAGAATAATTCATAATTTTTTTTTAAAACCATATCCAAAAATGATTTGTATAATGGTCATAAAATAAATTATATAAGCAACATAGGGAAATTCTTGAAACTGTATCCAAAAATGACATTTCATTTAAAAGGTAGCACAAAATTAATAATGACATATCAAATAAGTAAAGATTATATGAGTACAAAAGAATTCATTCCACATACACTCAAAAAGATTTGAAGTTGTGAAAATACTAAAACTTTTGAATACAATAGGAAAAGTTTAGAAATGGGCTTTAACTAGATTTAAATTTTAACAAAAATAATAAAATCATATTTTACTAAATTGTCTTATGTAATATATTGGGAAACGGTTAAAAATACCTCTCAACTTTCAAATCTCTTCGATTTCTTTTTGAACCCTAGTTGATAATATTTGATTTTAGCATAATTTTGTATGAATAGTTGCTTTATCATGTACCCTATTTTTCATCTTCCTTTGATAGTTCCAAGCTTTACTAAATCAAGAGATGCAATGTTTGTTACTCTATTTCTTGTTTTTGGATCCCTTACAAGTAATAGAAGACTTTCAATTGCCATTCATCGGAAATAGAGGGATTGAATATTTGAGCTTTTGCTTTAGAGATGGAGGTAAAGTAAGTTTGGGTTAAGTTAATTGGGTCGGATTTAAGTTTGAGTTATTTTTTTAAAAATCAGGTAATTTTAAGTGATTTGAGAATTTCGGCGGACACATATGATAAGTATAATAACAACATGGATAAGAATAATTTTATTTTAATGGCAAGCTACAATCAACAAGTTGATATATTTTTGACCTTTTTCCCTAATATATTTATACTTTAAAAATATTAGTAGGATTAATTTTTATATTATCTTATTATATGAAAATGAAATGATTTTTCCATTGCCCTAGGTCGGACCGGTAACCTTGTTCTTGCCGCCTAGCGTCTAGATTATCAGACTTTTCAACGCCTTCCCAAATTCACGGAGAACGCGGTTTTGACACCTTCACAACCCAATTCATCTTCCCCAAATTTTTCCCTTCATAAAAACCCCTTTCCACAATCGAACCCCTTCACCGTCAAAGATGGCATCAATCTACAGTTGTAAAGAGTGCAATACAAACTTCAATCTCCATACCAACTATCTTTTCCCACCGGATTTTTACTTCGAAGCAGGCAATAAAGGTACTCTATCTTTTTCCGCTGTTGATTCATCCAAATTCAAGTTCGAGAAAGAAGATAAAATTAGACCCTTTTTCGAAACCCTTGATTATTGGGGAATTCAGAGGAAAAGGACTAAGATGATGTGTATGAATTGTGGGAAGGTCGTGGGCTATGTGTATGATGATGGGCCACCCATGACTGATAGTCCGGGTCAGTTTCATTTTGGTCCTAGTCAGGTTATTCCTAGAGCTGCAAGGTATAGGATGAAAAATAAAGCTTTGAAGATTACTTCTGAAACTTGACATGTTATTTAATTTTTGATTTTTTTTGGGGGGGAGGGGGGGATTTTTAGATGTTGAGGTTTGTATATGGATTTAAGAGATGTATGATGTTTGTGTATATGAGATTTTGATTTTTACATTTTGTTGGTTTTGTGAGTTGTTGTTTCATATTTTGTGTAAATATTCATACTGGATCAATAGAAAGACTCACCTTTTATGACTTTTCTTTACAGAAGTTTTTAATTTCCATTTGAAAAGAAGGATGAAAGCTAAGATCAATTTTTGTTTTGTATGCTGGAAGTAGAATGTTAAACGATTACTGATTTGTGATTTGGGTAATTTAATTAGATGTTCAGAGACTCCTACCTACAGATAAACCTTAGGCTTTGTACTGAAAAAACTAATAAATTTAAAACTCTGCCAACTTATTTTGAGGCTGTCTCTTTGTATATTTTGGCATCTCTGATTATTGCAACGATTTTCTTCATGGAGAAAAGAGGACCAGTGATTAGGAGGTTTATTTTAGTTTTTTTTTCCTTGAAAGAAGAAGGTTGATTCTGTAGTCAATCATGTCAAATAGCCATGCATATGTGTTTGCTTCGTAGCTTTTCATCTTTCCTTGTCCTTCAATGATATGGCCCTTGTCCATTCTCATCAGCAGTATCTTTCCTGCGAGAACCTCTGGTACTGATAAGTTGATTTTGCTTCCAAGAAATTAACTGTGGTCATTTAATCCTTATTGTTTTTGTTGGCATTCAGGGTCTTTATGACATGAAAGATGTTTGTCCACGATCTCCTTATTGAGGTCACACATATGAATGTACATATATATGCTTACTTGGTATGCAATTTTATGGTCTTATTCCAGATTTTCTGCTTGTGATTCCTCTTATTCGGAATGTTACCCCTATTTAGCTTATATATAGGATATTTGATGATCCATTTTCTGATTGTCCACTTCAATCATTACCTATAGAAATTTGTCTTGAACTTCTCTTGTTATATTGCAATAAAAGGTTCATTATTATAGTAGTGTAGTAGGAATAAATGAAGGGTGGTCTGGTTTTATAAGTTGTTGTTTATTTTGACAGAACAAGACTGCAGCAAACTTTTGGTGTAATATAGGTTTATGAGCATTTTCTAGTATAGGGAACTGTAGACTACCTTTTCTTTCAGAGCTATGTCCACCCGAGAAGGAGAAATAATTTATTTTGTGATGTGCCTCAAGTTATAAAAACTTATTCCAGGAGGCCAAAATAAACAATTAAGAAACTTAGTAACTGTCATGAGACAGTTACACATGTATTGGGTGGTTTTTTCTGTAGAAATAGGGGCAGGGCAGTTAAAAGAGGGCATTCAGAAAATAAAGAAAAGGGAATTCTGGGAGAGTTTCTAGCCTTTCGAATGTCTAGAAAGGTTGTGATCTTTATGATTATATAACTAAAGTTCATTATTGTCTTAGGATGTGATTTATTATGTCAGTAGTGTACTCGTGATTGTTTTGTTTTCAGACTTCTTGTTGTAATATCAGTGAATCTAGTGTGAAACAGCAATATTTGTTCCTTTATTGTCAATTTCAGCAGTAAAGTCTATCAAATTGGTATCAGTGCAGTAACATTCAGGGATGGTGAGTAGGATGGAGGGACGAGTCGAACAAGTGGAGACAAATTTGACAGGGGTAAGAGAAGATGTCAGAAAACTAGAAGGATGGTTTCAAGAAATGACAGAGACTCTTGCGAGAATTGAAGCACAAGGAAGAACTATGATGGCAGAAGCATCTCCTTCTCAAACCAGATCTGTCGGAAACCAAGAAGAGGGAAGCAATGTCAACTGGGCTGGAGAAAAAGATGGGAAGAAGTTTCGGAAACTACAACTACCAGTTTTCGAAGGAGAGGATCCTTTGGGATGGATTTTCAGAGTGGAGCGATATTTTGCCTTGAATGAAATTTCTGAAGCGGAAAGATTACAGGCAACATGTGTTTGTTTGGAAGGAAAAGCCTTAAATTGGTATTATTGGATGGAATCTCGGCAACAAATGTTAACCTGGGAAGACTTCAAAAGAGAGTTGTTGAACCGATTTCATCATTCTCAAAAAATCAACCAATATGCTGTCTTAATGGGATTGAAGCAGGTTAGCACAGTTACTGTGTTTCGTGAAGAATTTGAAAAGGTGTCAGCATCTATGAAGGAGGCATCTGATGGAATGTTATCTGGAGTGTTTTTAAATGGGTTGAAAGAGGAAATTCGGGCAGAAGTGATGTTGTTACATGCTCAAACATTGAGGGAGATAATGGAGATGGCTCAAAAGGTGGAGGATCGAAATTATGTTTTGCAGCAAGTACAAGGTTTTAAATTTGAATCAGGCAGAGGAAGTGCAAGCAATAAACCAGTTGGGTTTAGACCCAATTATCACCGAGTTGCAAACATTCTTGAATCTCGTGACTCAAGAGCCGGAGTAGCAAGTCGTAACACTGATTCACCAGTGCATACTGCCACAAAGTCAACTAGCTTCAACGGGACTGCAGTAGCAAAGTCTGAAGGACAATTCAAAAGGATGTCTGATTCAGAATTTGCCCAAAAAAGAGAGCTAGGGTTATGTTTCAGATGTGATGAAAAATTTGGCCCTAATCATCGTTGTAAACATAGGCAGCTTAACCTATTGATTATTTCAGAGGCACCCAACATAGATGAAAATGAAACAGAGGAATTCTTTGAGTCTACCGGAGAAGATGTAACTGAAGGGGAAATGAAAGGTACTATGATGGTGTTAAATATGAATTCAGTTGTGGGCCTTACAGGAGGTAGAACAATGAAACTTGTGGGGAAGATTCATGGGCACGACGTGATAATTTTGGTCGATAGTGGAGCTACCCATAATTTTATATCATCCACCCTCGCTCATCATCTGCAATTACCTATTAAGAAGACCAAAGGATTTGAAGTAACAATTGGTAATGGTCAGCAGGTTAGTGAAAGTGAGGTATGCAACGAGGTAAGGATAGACGTGCAAGGAGTCCAAATCAACCAACAGTATTTTCTATTTGAATTGAGGGGAACTGATGTGGTATTAGGGATGGAATGGTTGGCCACATTAGGAGAGATGAGGGTGAATTGGAAACTTCTTACCATGAAATTCAAAGATGTAGGAAGATTAGTGTCGCTTCGAGGGGATCCAGCCATGGTTCGAACAATAGTGTCACTCAAAGCCATGACCAATTTGTTAAAGAAAGGAAACCAAGGATTTCTGGTCGAGTTGAATCAGGTAACAGTAACTGAAGATGAAGCAGCTATAACATCAAAGGAGATTGAAAAGTTATTATATGATTATCCAGAAGTAAGTGGACAGGCCTTAGCCCTACCACCACGTCGTTCTTGGGATCATGCTATTACTCTTCAATCTGGAGCACAACCACCAAACATTCGTCCATATCGATATCCTCATTCTCAAAAAGCAGAGATCGAGCGTTTGGTCAAAGAGATGCTGGCTGCTGGAATCATTAAAACTAGTACTAGTCCATATTCTAGTCCAGTATTACTGGTTAAGAAGAAGGATGGAAGTTGGTGATTTTGCGTGGATTATCGGGCTCTTAATGATATCACAATCCCCGACAAATTTCCAATACCATGCATTGATGAGTTACTTGATGAGCTAGGGGGAGCCACCATATTTTCCAAGTTGGATCTTAAGTCAGGTTATCATCAAATTCGCATTCAAGCTGGAGATGAAGCAAAAACAGCCTTCCGCACTCACGAGGGACATTATGAGTTTATGGTCATGCCATTTGGTTTGACCAATGCACCCTCAACTTTTCAATCACTAATGAATGATATTTTCAGGGATCATTTGCGGAAATTTATTTTAGTATTCTTTGATGATATTTTGATTTACAGTAAGGATTATGCTTCACATCTGGGGCATTTGAAGGTTGTTTTGGATATTCTCAAACAGAATCAGCTGGTAATCAATAAGAAGAAATGCACGTTTGGTCAGCTTAAACTTGAATATTTGGGTCATATCATCTCCTCTGAAGGTGTGCAGGCTGACCCCTCCAAGATTGACAGTATGATATCTTGGCCAAGTCCTAGAGATATAAAGTCTTTGTGGGGATTTTTGGGACTCACGGGATATTACAGAAAATTTGTCAAAGATTATGGTAAGATTGCTGCCCCTTTAACTGATTTACTAAAGAAAGATGCCTTTTCATGGGGAGAACGCGCTCAACAAGCTTTTGAGGCATTGAAGTTGGCTATGACTCAAGTGCCTGTTTTAGCAATGCCAAACTTTTCTCAACCCTTTGTAATTGAAGCTGATGCTTCGGGATTTGGTGTTGGTGCAGTTTTGATGCAAAATGGTAAGCCTATTTCCTATTTCAGTCGAATGCTTTCTTCCAGAGCGAGACAATGTTCGGTATATGAACAAGAGCTAATGGCTATCGTGTTGGTTGTCAAGAGATGGAATCACTATTTGCTAGGCCATCATTTCATCATTAAAACTGACCAAAAAGCCCTTAAATTTTTGCTAGGACAGAGGGTTATGGATGAGAATCAACAGAAATGGGTTTCCAAGCTCATGGGTTATAAGTTTGAGATCAAGTACAAACCGGGTGTTGAAAATAGAGTGGCTGATGCTTTGTCAAGACGCGGGGAATCTTCAGAGTTATATGCGTTTTCAATTTGGCAATATAAAGACAAGGAGGAATGGGACCAGGAAGTACAACGAGACACCAAAATGGCTTCTATTTTGCAAAAGTCAATTTCAGGACAACAATCAAATGACAACTACAGCTTGAAGAATGGATGTCTACTATATAAAGGACGTTTGGTTTTGCCAAAAGGATCATCTCGAATACCTGGGCTATTGAAAGAGTTTCATTCTTCTCCTATTGGAGGCCATTCGGGGTATCTTCGCACATATAAAAGCCTGTCCGAGAATATCTACTGGGAAGGTATGAAGAGGGATGTGCAAGACTTTGTCGCTAGGTGTGAAATCTGTCAAAAGAACAAGTCTCAAACTTTGAGTCCTGCGGGGTTACTCCAACCTTTGCCTATACCTCATCATGTGTGGGAGGATGTAAGTATGGACTTCATTACTGGACTTCCTAAATCCCATAGGTTTGATACTATTTTGGTTGTAGTGGATCGTCTTACTAAGTATGCACATTTTATTCCACTTTCACACCCTTTTAATGCAAAAGATGTGGCAGCTGTTTTCATTAAGGAAGTGGTTAAATTGCATGGATTTCCCAAGTCTATTGTGTCTGATTGTGACTGTGTGTTCATAAGCCAATTTTGGAAGGAACTATTCAAGCTAGCAGGCACTACCTTACGGTATAGCTCTTCCTATCATCCCGAAACTGATGGGCAAATAGAAGTGGTGAATCGAAGTTTGGAGACATATCTCCGTTGTATGGCAGGAGAAAATCCTAAGGAATGGTCCCACTGGTTATCTTGGGCTGAGTATTGGTTTAATACATCCTTTAACAGATCTGCAGGTATGACACCCTTTAAAGCATTATACGGAAGGGATCCATCATCAATTTTTCACATGGATGACACTACTTCAGCGGTGGAAGAAGTAAATGAGCAGGTGCGCACTAGAAATCTGATCTTAACCGAACTCAAAGAACATTTGTTACAAGCACAACAAAGAATGAAAAATCAAGCTGATCGACATCGTAGAGAACTGACTTTTGAGATTGGTGAAATGGTATATCTCAAACTTCGGCCCTACAAACTACGTTCTTTGGCTAAGAAGATCAATGAAAAACTCAGTCCTCGCTTTTATGGTCCTTACAAGATTCTGGAAAAGATTGGTCCCGTAGCTTATCGGTTGGAGTTACCAGTTGGAGCACGCATTCATTCAGTGTTTCATGTTTCACAGTTGAGAAAATGCTTGCTTCCAACTACTTCTGCACAAAACCTACCTCCATTTCTTACCCAAGAATTGGAGCTTCAAGTTGAGCCTGAGGCAGTGAGACAGATCAGGAAGCTAATCAATGGTAAATTGGAAGTGCTAATCAAGTGGAAGAACCTATCAGAATTTGAGAATACTTGGGAGGAATATGCAATCATCGATCAACAATTTCTAGACTTTCACCTTGAGGACAAGGTGATTCTTATAGGGAAGGGTAATGATGTGCCTCAAATTATAAAAACTTATTCCAGGAGGCCAAAATAAACAATTAAGAAACTTAGTAACTGTCATGAGACAGTTACACATGTATTGGGTGGTTTTTTCTGTAGAAATAGGGGCAGGGCAGTTAAAAGAGGGCATTCAGAAAATAAAGAAAAGGGAATTCTGGGAGAGTTTCTAGCCTCTCGAATGTCTAGAAAGGTTGTGATCTTTATGATTATATAACTAAAGTTCATTATTGTCTTAGGATGTGATTTATTATGTCAGTAGTGTACTCGTGATTGTTTTGTTTTCAGACTTCTTGTTGTAATATCAGTGAATCTAGTGTGAAACAGCAGTATTTGTTCCTTTATTGTCAATTTCAGCAGTAAAGTCTATCATTTTGCAAGAAGATTTCTGTGCTATTAGGAAATATAGAGAACTTTTAGTGATAGAGAGCCTAAATTATTAAATATTTGATTGAGATAGATCTAATGGAGCAATATACATTGTGATGATTTGTGTAGCTGACCCCACTATATTGGATTGAGGTGTATTTGTTGTCATTATTTTGACTGTTGGCCTTGCAAAATTATTAGTCATCTTATCTGCATTTCTGCTGAAAGATTCAATTATAAACCAACTGATGGAGGTTAAAGATCCGTAATGTTTTTGCTTGCCATAAATTTATAGATTAAGTTTTGCCTCTAAGTCTGCAGTTTCATAAGGTGCTCAGGAGTTGATTCTCCCTTTCATAGTGGGGAAATCCTTTATTTATTTATCTCGATAATGAACATCAAGTTCAAATATGCGTCGTTGGGTATGTTTGTGCTGAGAAAAGAAACATTCCGTCAGCCAATTCTCAGAACAATAATGAATCTTCCGCGAGGTAGAAGTGTGGGGAGTTGGGCAGGAAGTAAGATAAAAATTCTAGCAAGGTTGATCTTAGTAGTTGTAACTTGATGAGATCCCGGTGCAGACATGTACTGAGATAATTAGTTGTCTCGATCATGGCTGGACAAGATTCATGTTGAAGTTCTGTTTCCTTTTAATATATGTATATCTCTCTCTTTGAGAGGCAGGATATGCTTAAGTTTCTTGATTAAAGGGATTGTACATATTGTCCATTGGCCACTGCTACATTCACAAATTTATGACATCAGTATCATTCCTACCATTCTAACTCCACTGATAATGAGTTCGTGTTCAGTGTTGCTTAGCAAAGGGAACATGTAGCAAGACACAAAAAAGAACAGCATAATGGTGGTTATAATTTCTAGTTAATTGGTGACCAAACTGCTGAACTGAGGATGATGATGTCTGTTTTATAGTAAATTAAGCTAGTGGTTTAGAGGTCTGGATCGATAGCATACTCTCCTGACATTTACTCTAGGATTTCTGAAAGTTTGCCAGGATCATTTTTGAAGGGCAAAGCGCAATTATAGCTTCTGTAGCTCAATTAAGGAAGATATTCTAAATCCAACAAGAATCCTACTGAAAAAATGGTCACTTGGGACTCTGAAAATGAAGCAGAACAAAGTTGATTGTGTTGCTGATGGAAAATAGTTTAAGTGGATCACTGCACTGCTTCACGACCACCACCACCACCACCATCACCAAGCAGGAAATTGTCATTTGAGCAGATGGCTGCAGTAAGTCTAACCAATAAGGAGATTGCTAAAATATTGGAAGCAGAAGCTCTAGACTGCGGAGAATTACTTCCTTGGTGACATTTAAGGCTGCAGTCGAAATCAGGGAAGAGAGACAATCTCTAGGTGAGGTTTAATATTGATTTCATTAAAGACAGCATTAGTACTTACAGATTAGTAAATTTTGATAGATGAATCATTTTACATTAACCTTGATGACAACTATAACAAAAGACAATCTGATTTTTTTTTCAGGAGGTTGATTAATTTAGGGCTCTTGTCCTGTTTATCATTTGTTTAACACCTACCAGCTCATTGGAATTGTTTTGAATATTCTTTCTCAATTTTAAAGTTTAGGCAATCAAAAGTAGTGACTAGTGAGGAAGTAGGAGATCTGTCAAATCATACAATTTATGACTTACTGTACAACTTTTCCATCTCAGAATAGAAATAACAACTATTGAGTGCTAAACTTTCTCTGTGTATCCTCCTAATAAGATTCCTTAGAAAGTCAAATTGATCGAGTGGGTCAATTATTGTTTGAAGGACATCTAGTACTACTACTAATACAACAACATACTCGGTGTAATTTCACAAGTGAGGTTATATGAAGGTAGATAAATTGTTTCTGATAGACTATTGGTTCAATATGGGATGCTTATTAGTATTCTATATCTGCCCCATAAGCAAAATCAATCTACGTTGCATTATTTTAATTTTCAAGTGTGCTCTCTTATTGGCTGATGGGCCACAACAAAGTGGATGATAAAATATGTGCGTGGGACTATACCGTGTTATTTTCTCTCTCTTGAATATTTTATGAAGCTGAAAGAAGAGATGCTGAAGCTACTCTGCGTTAAAATCAACTATGACTGCGATCTTTATTGTTTTTAATCTCCTTTTCTTCCAAATCTATGCACCAGTGTAATCTGAACCGTCAAGATGAATGTAGAAATTGTACCAGATAGGAGTTTTGACTGTGAAAATTGAGAAAGTTATCCCACCTGCTACTCATCAAGAATGTTTGGTGTTCATTTCTGTGATTTCACTTCAGTGACTGCTCAAGGTTGGTTTTGGTGTTTCTGGCAAGATGGGCTGACAAAGAAAATTAGACTTACTGTGTGAGAGGATAAGATAAGATCTCGACATTTGAATAGAAGAAAATAATCTTTTTCATGATGTCGTGTCTTGTAAAATTTTGAAGTAGTGCATATTGTCCACTATAGCCGTCAAAAGTATCCATCCAATATCATTTTTAGCATTGCACTTGCGATGGAAACTATGTTGCTTTTTAGAAAGAAACTTTTATCACGACACACAAAAAAACAGAGACCATGGTGGTGGTTAACTGATAATGCCCCACCAAATTGCTGACATAAGGATAAATGATAATGACAGGCCGTTTTCTAATTTCTTAGTTAATTAAGCAAGTGGCTTAAAGGTCTTCTATCAGGGTCATATTCTATTGTCATTTATCGTAAATATATATCCGCAAGTTTGCCATAATCAAGCATAAAGACTCCTTCACAGTTTTCAAAGGCGTCTGTCTAGATCAAGTATCAGCAATTTCTGCAGCATAGTTTTCTGTCATTTGCTGACTCTATTGTATATCAAGCCTGTAAGTCCTCCAACATCTAGTCCCAAAATTGTGATTCTATCTTGATTTTTGTTTGTTGGTATGGTGCACTGGCCTGACTCTGACCAACTAGTCTAACATCCGTCCCTACTGAGAGGTTTCAACTTGCAGTCATATTGTGGTGTAGTACATAAATATATTCTTTTTCATCTCATAATCTTGAAAGCACAAACTTCTGAATCCAGCAAGAATCTATTGAAATCATGAAGCAAAGGGAAGGTAAAAGTGTAGCTGATGGAAAAAAGTCAAAGAAGATTGCTCCAGCACCTCCACCACCACCACCAACGTCAAGGTTTCTTCTTAGCAGGAAAGTGACAACACCAAGCCAGACCAAACAGGAGATTGCTAAGTATTGGAAGCAGAAGCGCAAGACTGAAGAAGACCACTTCCTTGATGCCATCAAGGCTGCAGCCAGAATCAGGGCGCGCAATCTCTCAGTAAAGTTTTCATATCAATTTATCACAGTTCTTTTTTATATATAGATGAATCATGTCATGTACATACACTCTATGAACAGCTATAGGAAAATAATGCATATTAAATTGCATCTTTCCTTATCCTGATCCATGTCCTGCTTGCCATAAATCTTTTGATAAAGCATAGAAAGTGGGAGATATGTCAAAATCACACAATATGACTCTGCAACTTTTCCATACTTTGAATAGATAATACTTGAGTGTTCCACTTTCTTTGCGTATTATCCTACTAATAAGATTCCTTAAAAGTCATATATTCAGCCGAAAGGGCCAATAATAATAATTAATTGATGGATAACTATTGTACTTCTATGCCCATAAGCAAAAGCTTATTATGTAGGTTGCATTATTATATATACAGGGTCCCAATAGGCAACTATACAAAGATGATAAAAAAATGTTTTGGATGAAGATCCATTGTTATTTTCTGTCTCAGTATGAATGTAATATAAGTTAAAAGAGATTCATAAGTTGCACTTGGTGATAACTATAGCCAATGACTGTGACCTAGCTTTTTGTTCCCCAATTTTTCTTGTATGTCCTAATCTCACTACTAATTTTGTAGAAACTGTGAAGATGAATTTGGAACTTGTACTATTAAAGATTGATAGCAGATCAATTGACAACTCTGTATCTTGCTCTGTAACCTACTACTGGCAACTGATAGAGGGAAATACTTATTTTTCTCGAGGATACCTTGTGAATTGTGATGTTTGATTGTGAGAAATAGACAAAATGAAATAAGATTGTCCTAAGTTATAGTAATTGATTTAGATTCCATTATTTCGAATTAACTTGCTTACATATTGTTGGTTGTGTTAAGGCGGAGGAATACAAATACTTTGTGTATTCATTGAAGGTGGATGATGATGACATGGAGATACCTAAGAACATCTCCGAAATCAATGAGAACATGAAGGAGAAGAGAGTTGGTATAAAGGACTGGTAAGTGAGACGTAACTATGTACTTATGATAAAAATCTGATTCAGTACGTGATGCTTATCACATATTTGAGAGTTGCAGGTGGACGAAGAGCAAATATGCATATCTAAACCAGCCTGCACTGAAGTCCATGGAAAGCTGCCACGGCTCCACTTATATTCCGCAACTATATTGCTACAAGGCTCCACCTCCACCAGTCACAAGTACTTTTGGGATCTTCTAGGCAATTCATGATGCCGTTCACGCACACAGAGTCATATTTCATGTATGTGTTGTATCTATATCATTGTTTGTTTAAGTGTGTGATACTCAAAGGAAGTATCATATATATGATCATTGAAATTATTGTATTGGGGTTGTGAACTACTCTGCTGCACCTGTGGTGGAAATTGCTGTTAATAAATAATGGTTCTATTATTGGAGATACTCCATCTATTTCAGCTTTCAATCCATCAAGAACAATTTATTAGAGAACTATTATGATCATTTAGTGTCTATTAGCAAAATCATCATGAGTACCATCAAGAGTTGTGATGGGACGGATAAAATTTAATTATTTTTAATTAGGGATCTCTGAGTTTGAACACGAGAGCATTTCTAGGAAGGACGAATTGCAAATCCGATTTGTCCGGGAATCATGAGAAAATGCCATATATTATCATTTTACTCATAAGTTAATTAGGAGCTTCTTGTGATGGCGACCAAGGGCGGATCTAGGGTATCGAGTGTGAGAATCCAATAACAAAGTAAGCTCTTGGTCCAACTACAAATATATAATTTGCTTAAGTTTTTTTTCTCTTCTCAGTGAGGGTTGGATTCCCCTCGGACACTTATATTAAAAGTTTTTCTTTTTAATTTAAATAGTTGAGAATTTATAAACTTTAAACCCTAAATTCGTCTATGATATGACCTCTTACCCACTTCTAAATGGGTGTCTATACGCTTTTGGTACGAAATATATTAACATATATATAATGTATCTATCTGAGTTGAATTACACGGATAAAATATATATAAAAACTTATTTCCATTGATATATAGTTGTTTATTTTAGTCCGTTAGTCAATTATATCTAGCTTGGGGACCTAATCTATATATCGATGAGGAGCCAAAAATTTGTGAATCATACTTTTTCAAACTAGTTAGGCTGATGATGGTAGTTGACTGTAGAAATTTTGCAAAAATAATTACTGCAAGGATAAACATAAAACACACATTATTTTGTTAAACACATAAATAAATAAATAAATTAAAGCACGATTTTTCCACTATGTTCAGCCAAGTCTTTCATTGACAATGTAAATTCTATCTGATTTCTTTAATGCAACTTATACTGATTTAGAGATTGAAATCTCCTATTGATAATTTGCTCCAACAAATACTCCCTTCATCCTAATTTATGTGTCGCTTTAATTCTTTTCACGTGTTAATTAAAAAAATGATAAATACAAAATATAGTTTAAAAAATAATCAATACAAGATATAATTTAAAATTGAACGAAGGTGGGAGGAAATACTAACTAGAGATAAGACATATTGAAAGTGCTAGCTACTAGAAATTATTAATAGTGTTTTGAGAGAATCTTTGAAATTAATCAAAATAGTGGAGATGCATGTACAACGATAATTACAAACTAAATGCTGTGAAAGTGTAATGGATATCTACAAAACATAATTACTCGGAGCCAATTGAAGCTCCAATTATATACAAATTGCATACTGCATGGTTCATTCGAGGGTGGCTCCCAACATAATTCTTTTCATACTCAGAGATCGAATTCGAAACGTATGATTAAGAATGAAATAGTCCTACCACTATATCAGAACTCGTATCTAAAATATTCAGATTTTAGAATAGAAAAAAAGATAGTGTTAAAAGTAAAAGAAGCAAAATTAGTACTAGCAAACCATGATGTGTTACCCAAATATACCTTCAAAAGAGGGTAAGAAAACATGGAATGTTTGTTTCCCCACTAAGCATGGTTAAGGAAAAATGTTTTATGCCAATTAGTTAATAACTATCTAATTGAGTTTCATGAACTAAAAAGTTTTGAAGAAAATGTGGTGCAACTAAATACTAGCATAGTAGGATGTAGCAAATGTAGTGGTCTACCATCTAAAGAAACATTTTTGGAAGAGTTCTGATAAATATGACTTATTTTCATTTGATGATATTATATTAAATAATCAAAATTATAATTAAATGCTTTGAACTGTGAAAATAGTGTCTTGCAAGAATATAGGATAAGATTTTATACAATAAATTTTTATAATTTGATTCTTTTCCAAATTTTATGCATATAGTGAAAGCTTAGTGAATTAAATTACTTTTTTTTATTTACTTATTCTATTATAATTTAATACAAAATTTAAAAAAAATACTTTTTCTAAAATCTCGTGATTTTAAACATGTTTCTGAAATGAACAAATATTAAAAATGAATAAATAAGATGAAATGAAGGAAGTAATAAATACGAAAATATGAGTAATTTTTTTGTTTTGTTTGGGGGAAGTAAAAAGGTCAACTTTATTGTCACAAAAATCCAAAGATTAAATTAGGCGTAGTAAGTAATAATGCATCCATCTGTCACACAGATTACAGAAAGTCTGCAAACATAAGTACATTGTTTTAGGGAAAATAAATAAATAATTGTCTTTCATTAGTCAAAATTTTAAAACCCACAGTTTCCTTTTCTTCCCCAGAAAACAGCCAGAGCTGTGATCCCAAGTCGCATTAGGTGATCAAAGTTCTTGATTAGATCTTCAAAAAATCAAGATTTTGCAGATTTCATTGTGGGGTTTTCTTGATTTGAGTAACAATGGCAGTTAAAGGGAGGCATTCTCGAATGGGGCCTAGAAAATCGTCGAATTCCACACTGATCTTTGGTGGGATTATTGTGTTGTCTTTTTTCGCTCTCATTCTTCTTGCTTTCCGAATTATCTCCATTCCCAGGGGCTCTCAGAAAGCACACGATCTCACCTCTATAGCCCACAACACTGTTCAAAGGTACCATTCATTTGAGACTGTTTTTTTCTTTTCGCAATTGTTGTAGGGATCTGATTAACTTTGAGGGGGATTCTTGCTTTTCTTGTTTTTGGATGCAGACAAGACGATGACGACGATGGAAAAAGAGATCAGTGGGTTGAAGTGATTTCTTCGGAACCAAGAGCCTACGTTTACCATAACTTCTTGGTATCTATCTTTAACATTTTATCTCTTACAATTAGTGATTCCTTTTGGGTACATTGTGTTTATGGCTACTACTTATCTCAGAGCTAAATTTCCTTGTCAAGAAAATAAGAAATGCTTTGTAAGTGCCACTGTTGTTTTACCAAGAATTAGTTTGTGATTTGTGAACAAATCAAGCTGAATTTGATATCGGGATTCTGTTGCTTAGTGTATGGAAAAAAAAAAGAATAATAAAGAAACCTGTAGGAGACTGGAGGAGAATTGATTTGATTTCAATAAAAAAAAATAGACTCATATGGAAGTTTTCAATGTCGAAATTTCTTTTTCCAACTATGGAAATGATACTGGTGTTGCAAATCTAGAGCTTTGATCTATTGATTGATACATTTACTGCTATCTATCGGATTCATTGACCTAAAGAGTAAAGACTCTAATTTAATTGTTATCTCGTTGGCAGTCCAAGGAGGAATGTGAGTATCTGATTAGTCTTGCCAAGCCTCACATGCAAAAGTCAAGTGTCGTAGATAGTTCTACTGGCAAGAGTATGGACAGCAGGTAAGCATATTATTTGCATACCCCGGACTTGCTAATCTAGGTTGTACAGCTGAGGATTATGGAGATTTAATTGTACTACCATCATTTATTCTCTAATTCATTTCTCCTGTTATTCCCTCCTTGCCAGGGTCCGAACCAGTTCCGGAACATTTCTGGCGAGAGGACGTGATAAGGTGATCAGGGATATTGAGAAAAGGATTGCAGATTTCACCTTCATACCAGCAGGTATGCAGTTCCTTCGTTTTTTTTAAGCAAAGGATGTAACTGAATGAATATGCATCTTATTACTGAAGGATCCATTTTCCCTCTAGCTGTTATGGAAAGAATGGTCATTTAATAAAGCTTGGGGCTGTCTGAAAATGGTTTTGCCTAGTTCACTAATTAACTCTTCCTATTTTGATGAACTCTGTTTAATGATGTTATCTAATGTACTCTCTCTGTCACTATTTCTTTGGTACGGTTTTGTTTGCCGTCCCTTGCCGTCCCAGCACCTTTATATTTAGAAACTAAATATTTTTACATTCCCATTTTCCATTGACTTGACTTGTTGTGCTCCATTTTATACGAGACACTGTTTGGTTTAACGTTAGTTTGGTATTTTGTTCATATTTAGAATGTTTGTCAAGGTCTTTTTTGTTTTCCTTTTTTAAACCATGTCTGTCAAATTATTCCAAAACAGATTGGACCTTGAGGGAGTAATACTATTGTCCATAATTTAAGGAAATAGGACAGCTTTCTCTGGCATCACCAGTAATAGAAATCTACTGAGTACATTTGTTAGGAATTTCACTATGCTAAATATAGATGTACACCAAGGGGAATGGTTTTTAAGAGATCCAACAGAAAGAGCCTTATCTTTCCAACCAATTAATGTAATTTCGTTGTATTAATGATTTCTGGAGTTGTATGCATTGTCCAAGATAAAATTGGATGCGTTATTTTTGGTCAGTTGTTAGATGCAAATTTAATATGCATTGAATTGAGGATGGTGGTTGGGGATGAGTATGAATTTAGTTTAATGTCCAAAGTCAAGTAGTAAGTGGCCTATCCTGCTAGTGTAAGTCTACTAATAGTTAGTGACTATTCCAGGCATTATTAGTGTCAACCACTAGTTTCATTTCTGCTCCTTCCACATCCAGAGATATAACTTATTCTATGAACCTAAGTGTTCATTAACTTTCTTTTGAAAAGAACCTTAAACTAGATACATCATCCAGTGATTCGTTTGAACGACACTACTAGACGTGCTCAAATTGCCTCTTTCAGTAGTGAGCTGTGTGACACTTTGTCATTATGTAATGCCTTAAACTGCATGTGAATTGATGTATCTGCTTCTGTTTACAGAGCATGGTGAAGGTCTTCAAATTCTCCACTACGAAGTGGGGCAAAAGTATGAGCCCCACTACGATTACTTTCTTGATGAGTTTAACACTAAAAATGGAGGTCAACGCATTGCGACGGTTTTAATGTACTTGTAAGTGACGTTCCCTCAGCAAGGTTTATTCTTAATGTATTCTCGTGGAATCCCTTAGACAATTCTCTTGGCATGCTGCAGGTCAGATGTTGATGAAGGGGGTGAAACAGTATTCCCAGCTGCGAAGGGAAATTATAGTGCAGTCCCTTGGTGGAATGAACTATCTGAATGTGGAAAAGGTGGACTCTCTGTAAAACCAAAGATGGGTGATGCATTGCTTTTCTGGAGCATGAAGCCTGATGCAACTCTAGATCCATCAAGTTTGCATGGTGAGTAATCTGCATACAAGCAGATATGGATAATGGGTGCTGAACGTTGAGAACTTGATTATTGCTTACTGACATCCATCTTCTAGCTCACAAAGTTTTAATTGCTATACTGTATTCTGGAGTAATGAGCAATGTTTATTTGATTGGCAACTAAGTAGTATTGTGTATATCTTATTTTAGGTGGGTGCCCTGTAATTAAAGGTAACAAATGGTCATCTACAAAATGGATGCGCGTCCATGAATACAAGGCTTAACCTACTGCTAGAGGTAAACATATTCGCCTTAGTGGTATTAAATACACAAAAAATATGTGCACCCTCTGCTGTCTTCTTATATGTACATAACTTGTTTTATTTGCTAGTACTTTGCATTTATGTTGATGAATCTTGCTGTAGCTTTTCGGTGGTCTTTTTTTCTTTTAACCTTCCAATGCATTTTTCCATTAGGTTTGGTGTTCATAAACTTAGTACTAAGTCCTTGAAATGAACAATGAGTGCATTTTTTTCCCGTATACCATCCTAGAAGTTTGCAGCCATGCATGAGAAAATGTTTATTTGTGGGAAGGGGTGTGTATACCTTGTGCACCTTTGAGTGCACGTGAAGCCTATGTTGAGATTGCAGCATGGTGTATCTTGTGACGGAAAGAAGAAAAGTTCCGGGGAGAAACAACTATGTTGACTTATCCAGTGCTGTTGTCTGGAAACAGTTACCTAGCAGTTTGGATGACATGATTTGAGTTCAGGGAACGAATTTGATGATGCATACAGCAGATTAAGAGTATGATTTTAGGCTATGGTTATGTGACCAATATGTCATCATGCTTTTCTACACAACAGAAATCACAGGAATGCAGTGCGAAATATTTCTAGAGTCCTTGTGAAACAGAAAGGAAATCAGGACTTTTACAACCTTTAAATTTAGAGCTAGTAATGACCTCTGTACTTTTGTTGATTATATTCTCAAATGTTTGCTTGTTTATGTGAGTTATTGATTTGTCTCACTTGTACAAATTGATATGCCACTTAATAGATATGGTGTTGTGCAGGTCCAGTTTTGAGTTTGGATGCAGTCACTGTTGTGCCATTTGTATCAAAAGGATAGTCTTGAATAGAGCCACCACACATGAAGCTTCAATTTTACTTTGATAGTACTCATTCTCAACATTCTTATTCCTTTCTTTTCTGTAAAGTTGATGCTTTCATAGTTGTATTTTTCATCTGTGGGTTTAATTGGAACAATAAAGATGTGAGAAGCTTCATTCGATTTCTGAGGAAGTTATAAGTAAAAGTAGCAAAATATTCAAAATTGATAAATTCACAAAGATGACAATGGTACGTAGTGCTTGACCAGAGGGAGTTGTTCGGATGGTAAACACATTTCACCCCAAACTCTAAAAACAGAGAAAGGGAGAATTTCTACACAATGATTGACTAATCAAATAAAATATGTGAGTTCCACTGATCATTATCAGAATCATGCCTACAAGGAACCTATTTGAGATATTAACTTTTTGGTATTTGGTACTACATTTTACTAGTTGGGAAGAATATTTCAACTTACCTAAAAATCGTATGATAGGATTTAAATTTTAAATACAAGTTTTAAAAAAATGTTATACTATATTTTAAATTTACAATGTAGAGCTACCACCAACGAGGCAGTGTGAAAGAAGCATGGAAGGTTTTTTTAGTTATCGCTTTTCTGTCCTAGCGCTTGCCTCTGGTGGTGTTTTACTTTCTATCTAAACTAGCAGAGTCGTGGAACATAAAAAATGGTAAGTTGATTGTTGGTTTTTACTCCTCACTCTCATTCTATTATTAGGGAAGGATCCATTGGAAAGACTGGAGTAGTATCTTCATTAGCCAGAAGGAATTTATCTCCACTAGTGTCGTTCGAAGAACAAGAAAAGGGTTACTAAACATAGATGAACAAGATGTGCAATCCTCTTTTTCTCATTCTTTAAGGCTTTACTTAGAGAAAGCCCAACACTACCCATAAATACACTACACACTTGACACTGCTACTTTTTTTTTTTTAATCCTCTCCTCGGAGCTTCCACCTTTTTGCGCCAATCCCTTGATAACTCAAACTTGCAACCTTAGGATAGAAAATGAGGAATGTTTACCATCTGAGCAACTTCCTCTTGTCAATTCAGTACCAACACCTTTTTTGAGGGTCCACTTGTAAATATTTTCTCATACGTACAGTAATATTTGAGCATCCATCACTCAATCGTCATGTGCCCTATCACAGGTTTTGCAAATTTTTTTGTTCAAAATCATTTGGTGTATTGATCCGACTAATTTAAATTTGTGCATAGAAAAGGGAAAGTGTTCATTGCCACAGGACTATTCAATCCTCTAAGCTTGAATCATATCACTTCTAATAGTAAATGATAGGTGCAGTCATCATATCCGATATGACCTCATAAGTGAGATGTGGAGAAGATAGAATGTATGCAGATTTTATTTTTATCTCGTAAAGTAAAGAGACCGTTTCCAATAGAACCTACCGGACATTACAAAAACTAGATCTCTGGTATTTCATTTATCAGTTCCCTGCACAGTTACTACTCCATATAACTCAAATTATATTTGTAAAAAAATAGAACAATGTAGGTAGTGACAACATTCTAGATTTGTGTAGGCTTTGCCTCTCTAGTCCAATTGTGGTCGGTCAATTCGATCTGCAAGTTGCAGCAACTACTTGAAAATGGCAAGACAATATATACAACAAATAATAAGTTGTATGAATATATAAATATAAAGAGAAGAGAAGACACTGGAACACAAATCTATCGAAAGATATTGCTGATTAATAATTCAACTACTCCTTTGAAAAAATAGATCTAGACAATTCTTTTACATTCATTTGAAATTAAACACACAATGTCTCTTCATTTTCCAATTTTGTACACACTTTTCTCTTTTATCAAATTGGACGTGCATGAAGTAAAATAATTAATATCCATATTTTTTTCCACTCCTCATATTGATTTAAACTTTGATATAAACCAGAAATTTCGTCAAGGATATTTATGTATGTATAAGCAGTATAATTTTATGATGAAGGATATTATACTAACCACTGCTGTTAAAAGTTAGAGTTGCATTCTAATGATTATTATTATACACCACTAGCTAGGTGTAAGTTTTGAAATTCCCCATACTCTTAATTTCATCTTATATATCCACGAGCCTACACCATACGAAAAACACACTACTAGCAATGCATGGTGAAATTTAATGATCATATTATCTCATTAAACGAGCAAGAAAATCAGTTCAATAATCATGCTAGCCATACTATACTCCATGAGTACAAATTAATTTACTTCTCATAATGCCTCAATAATAATAATTCCAAGTTGTATATATATAGCTCACAAACATATGGACAAGACCATACATATACCCAGATTTAATAAATATTGAAGCTGGAAATAACTATTGGAGAGCCTTTAAGAAAATTAAGGAAACTCAATTTTAAGTCACACAATATTCTATTTCTAGCTTCCCTACCAAATATAGGCAGAAAAAGTAACAATATAATGGTGTCCGTCTCCGTCTCTAGAGATCAAGATAAAAAATATTTATATAATCAGATCAACTATATAACATGTTAAATTATAGTAACAGTGTAAAAAGTTCACTTACACTATCAGTGCATTTATATGGTTGATTCATCCCATTTTAGAATTATTTTACACTTTATAAATCTAGAATTAGACCTATGCTTATAATTGGTTTTCTCATTGTCCCTTAATTTCCCCCTATAT
Organism: Solanum stenotomum; assembly: GCF_019186545.1. Lineage (NCBI taxonomy): Eukaryota > Viridiplantae > Streptophyta > Magnoliopsida > Solanales > Solanaceae > Solanum > Solanum stenotomum. The sequence goes on from NC_064293.1 coordinate 41,143,641, forward strand.
TTAATAAAAGATTCTATAAATTAAAAATCTAGTACATCAATAATGCAGCATATATATATATGAAGAACCTAGAGCATACACTAGATCAAGAGCCACTACATCAAAAGTGACATTTAACGCAATTATCACTCTTTATAAATGTTCCTAAAGCCTACAGTGATGTTGGATCTAACGGCAATTAATTAATATCGGTAAATGTTTTAACACTCTTTATTATTAATGTGTATATTTATTGAGGCTAAAAGTTATTTTGTTATAATGCGTTACTTTCCCCCCTTGTTTGGGTTCAAGTATTTTACTATAATATTATAATTACATCAAGAAAAGGTAAAAGGAATCTTCATTCTTTGGCAATTTTTCATCACCACAACAAGACACTAGAAAATTGTCATCAATAATCACAGAGGAAGAAATATATTTTTTTGTTTGGGTAAAATAGTTGAAGTGTACTTCAACTGGGCGTATTAATTTATACATTACATTTTAAGATCAAGAAATTAAAAAATAAAAAAGAATAAGAAAAAGCAGATATTTTGGTGTGTTTTATGCTTATAATATTATGTGACATTATATATATTATTGTTATCAATACCCATTTTATGCCGATGATGACATTTAAAAAGATGACATTGAATGCAATAAATAAATATACATATACATACATAAAAAATAGATAAAGGAATTAAAAGCTTGAGGGGACAAGGATCATGTCCCTCATCCCTAACAGATCAGTTTCTGCGCATGTAGTTATTAATGTTTCTATAAGATTTATTTATTTCTAGATTTTGTATACGATTCTTTAAATTAACTCATGGTCACTTCACTATTAATTTAATACTATCCTCAAGCAGTCTCTAAGGACAATATTAGAAGAACGTACTACTACTATTATTATTATTATTATTATTAATTCAAGTTGAGTAATTAATGACATTTTACGTGAAAAGTCTAGAAAAAGTAAGAAAATCAATTTGTTTGTTTATTGGCTTGCTAAGTTGAGCTTCCTTCAAATTACATCACAAATCTTTAGTGAAGTTGAATTATATGTCATAATAGATTCTCCCTGGAATATACGTAATTAGGGTTGCCTATCATTTGTAGTTTCTATAGTCGTTTCCTAGTTGTAAATTCATTTAGAAGCGGAGTCAGATTTTTTAACTTGTAAATTCTAAAGCAAAATCTTTCTTGCTACTATATTGGATGAATTTTTAATAAAAATAAATAATTTAAGTCAAATAATTTTCTATCAAATAAGTAGTTATAGCGACAGCTTCACCCTGAACTAACCCACCTGGATGCTCTTGTCAATAGGAATGGCTCATGCAATAAATAAAAAGAAATGAGGACCAAAAGAGAAACAAAAGAGAAGTTTTTTCTTTTTTTAATCCCGAAAAACATAAGGGAATATATAAGTACTTCAGTTAGTTGGTTGGTTGATTATCTGAATTTTTATCTTATAATTGGCGAGAATTTAATTCACCACCTTATAATTTTCTCCCTTCATGTAATAAAAACATTTTTTAAAAAAAATTTGGTGTAATCAATGTGGCTTTATCTTAGTGATATGATAAAGATTATCAAGTTGCATTCAAGTGATTTAGAATTGAATGCATCAAGAAATATAATGAAAGTAGCTATCTATGATTCTATGCTTGCTTGCTTGGTATAGTGATAAAACCACAAGAAAAAAAAACGTTTCACATCAATTCTATCGAGGCAACTAATTTTCACCCTTTGAACTAGTTGTTCGAATTAATAGATCAATATTGTTTATATAATATTAAAGAAGGATTCATATCAACATTTCTGATACGGTAATATGACTTGTAATAGATAATCTTTATGTTATAAACTAACTTTTTGAAATTAAATTAAACATCAATATTCATCATTTTCCCTAACATATATACCATATAATTAATTAAGCTCCGTCTTTAATATTTTATGATTTGAATGAATTCCGTGCTTGCTGGCTATTGAAATTCATTTGATTTGCCTTCAAAACGTCATCAAGGGCCTTTGGGGTGCACATGATTTGTGGGGATCTATTAGAATATTACTGCTAATTTCACTTCACACGACACTTTTTTATTGTTAATATGCATATTTCAAAAAAAAAAAGATTTACGAGAAAGTTATTCAGAGGGTAACCATCTCTCATTTTTAATTTTAAAATTATGAGTTCAAGTTACTAAAAGAACCGACAAGAGTGGAAACTCTAGAAAAAAAAAGGCTTTCAAATATTTAAAAATTATTAATTTTTTTATTTTAATTTTATTCTTAATAGATGAGTTATAATCACAAATAGCTATGATTTAATTTGTTTGATATCTCAACTTTAAAATTGTTTATTTCTTTAATAAAATTCAATTGCTCGTCAAATATTGTCATATTAAATAAATAAAATTTTAAGAATAAGATCATATTTTTGTGTTCCAACATTAAATTTTTTTTATATCATCAAATTAATTAGTTGAGCTGCAATAATAGGGAACTTGTTATGTGTCAACATGTGTTTTCTTTGAAAAATAGAGCAATAGTCTTCATATATCATTGTTTAATTAGCTTTAAGTTTGAAATGTTCGAACATAATTAGTTTGGATCCCGTGAAAATGAATTTATGGGAACAGTTTCATACCCACTCCAAGAATAAGATCATCCTTCTATCAATCTTTTTTCCTCAGATGTCTGTGACGATTCAAGATAATTAGTCGCTTAAAGCTAAAAATAAATCAGCAGCCTAACTTTTAATTATTTTTTATATCTGAAATTTAAAGTTATTTCTTTCTTTTTAATAACAAAATTTTATTTTTTCTATCTTAAATTAAAGATATATATATATATATATACAAAAATATTATTTGATCTTGTGGTCTTAAACATATCATGTGGAAGTTAAATTTAAAAATTAATCCAAAAAAAAGAACATTCTTTAATGTTTCAATAAAACTAAAAAAAGAAAAATAAATTATAAAATATAGTATTTGGGGGCCCGGATACTCACATTGGGGTCTGACTAAATTCGCGTGGGGAAGTCGCACATGGGGGTAAAGCGCTCCTTGATTAAGGCGACTCCATACCCAAGGGGACTCAAACTTGAGACCTCTTGATTAAGGATGAAGGAGTACTTACCACTCTATCACAACCCTTGTTGGCTATCAATATTTTTCTTCATGGTCAAGACAAACAACTAAGGGTGTGTTCGGTATAAAGATTTTTTTTTCATGAAAAATATATTTTAGAAAAATAAGTGAGTGTCTTATTTATTTTCTTGTGTTCAATATATAAATAAAAATATTATCCTAAATGTATTTGTATATAATATACTTAATAATTAAATAAAGTGGGAGGTGAGGGTGGGGTGTAGTATGGTGAAGATAAAGTGTATTAAGAGGGTTTGGGAGAAGTGAAGACACGTGAAATGTCACTTGTGAAACTTGTTTTTTCTTACTTCCATTAAAGAAATCATTTTCTTGTTTTCATAGAGAGCTTTTTTTTTTTCAATCCAATATGAAAAAATTAGATTTTTTTTTTTATAGTTTATACCTTACTGAACACACTCTAAGGAATTGTTTGATTTGGGTATATAATGGACAATAATCTTATGAGATTAATTATTCCACCATATTTATATATAAAATGGCTTATACCATCATTATAATGCAAATAGTGGGATACATAATCACGAGACTAACTAATTTCTAATAAAAAACAAAATAAAATAAACTTATATTTTATTATCGTTTATTTATCGTACCAAACGACTCATAAGTGAGGTACGAAACAAACTAGAATCACAGTTGTATTATTTATCATAGAACCATTATTTTTCTACCATGCCCCTACCATTGTAATAAATAACGGAGAATTTCATATAAAATAAGTAAGGTGGTACGTATATTGCATGTTAAACATTTTCAAGGTGATCAACGTGGGTTGTGGTGCACTGGTGAGAGTGTTTCACCCTTAATTAGAGGTTTCGGGTTTGAGCCCTAAGTTTGGAGAAAATCATGTTGGGAGCGCCACCCCCGAATGGGTCCTACAGTGTGCAATTCGAATTTAATCAGAACTCTAATATGAACTCTAAACACCGAATGAGAAATCAATAAAAAACATTTTCAAGGTGAAAATTTTAGGAATGCTTCATCAAGCACGAAAGTATTAATATAGTGAAAGCGATATATTTACATACATTGGTTGTAAGGTAATTTAGTAGTTAGATTAAGATGACGTGCCTAATGCCTTATTTATTGTAGACCCTATATTTGTACCAGAAAATTAAATAAATATATATGCATGTATATTAACTTGTGAACCCTTAACAAAATTGATTGGCAGTTTAGTGGTAAGGAAGAGACCGTGAAAATGCTTTTCATGCTAGAGTTGTAGCTCCGAACCACCTCTCTTTTTTTTAAAGAAAATTTAGAACCTCAAACTCTTAATCTTGGCTCCGCTAGGCTGATAGTGACATTTCACATCCTAATATTGATTATTAATTCTTGAATTGTACTATACGTTGTTCAGAAAATTTATGGCTTCATCTAATACTTTTCCCCCACTTCTAGTTAAAAAAACGTAACACGCCTGATTTTTATTTACTCAAAGGGAGTAATAACTCATTTGTTTTTATTGAAACTAATACATTTAAATTTGAATATATGTATAAATATTAAAAATTTAATCTTAAAGAATTAATAATTGAGATTTATTTTCATCTTTACCAAAATTCTTGGATGAATATCATCTTAAATTTTAATAGTCAATTTTGCCAAATTTATAAATTTTCTTATTTAGAAATATTTCATCAAAAGTATTTTTCGAAAAAAAGTAATTATGGAGAATAGTAGTTTATGTTTTGTTTATTAAATATTTTTGTCAATATTATAAAAGTACTTCGTGCGTGGCCAATGTTTAGTATTTTTACTATTTAGGAAGAAACTAAGTACTTTTTTTCTAACTTGAAACAAGCAACTTCTATCGGTAAAAATTACTTATTTTTTCTATATAAGCTTTGCCACACTTTTAACACTTGTAAAATAAGCACTCTTTGGAGAAGAAAAAAGAAGTACTTTTGATTTTTCTGATCGAACAGACCGTAAAACTTTGCTATAGATCTTAAATAACATCTATTCAAACATATGTTAAGTGATTGTAATATAAAATAAATAAAACATCAATACATTTATTTTTCAATCTAAATAATTAAAATTCCGATCTAATTAAAACACACACACTTAATAATTTATGTATGGGCTATTAAAATTCAAGCCTTCATGATTAAATGAAGTATAAATAACTTTCATGAGCTGCCTAATGTTGTTTAAAAGATTACTTACACGTTAAGCACTCTAACTATAATGAGCAATTTAAACCAAATTACCACTTGCTTTTAATTAGTTATAACTTTTCTGTTACAACTCCATTTTCAATATAATTAATGTCTTCGNAACTTTTTTTCTTCAAAATCGCTGGTATAGCAGCGAATTTGGTTAAGAATTTAAATTTTTTTTTTTTAAATTTAATATTCTTTTATTATTATTTATGATATATAATTCAATTTTCCTCATGCTTCAACAATTTTATTGAGTATACTGTCGTCTTGTTTATCATTTTTATATTATTAATAAGTAATAATAGGCATGAAAATAATAGCACTCGGCATGAAAAACGCTGCCCCTGCAGCGATGTGTAAGCAAAAAAAAAAATTCTGACTTAAAATCGTTGCCACAGCAAAATTTTTATTTATTTTTTTACAATGGCAGCAATTTTTAATAATAATAATAAAAACAAAATTTAACAAAATCGCTGCTGTGGCAGCGATTTTTTTTAATTTTTTTTTTTTTTTTTTTTTTACAAAATCGCTGCTGTGGCAGCGATTTTTAATTAAAAAAAATTTACACGAAATCGCTGCTATTTCGTCCTTTTGTCATAGGAAAATCGCTGCTGACGCAGCAATTTTACCCTTTTGGCTAGAATAAAAAGTGATGTACCCTTTTGGAATTTTTGACAATTTTTTTTGCACTTTAGGCTCCGGACTCTCCATTCAAACATATGTTAAGTGATTGTAAAATAAATAAAACATCAATATATTTATTTTTCAATCTAAATAATCAAAATTCCGATCTAATTAAAATACACACGCTTAATAATTTATGTATGGGCTATTAAAGTTCAAGCCTTCGTGATTAAATGAAGTATAAATAACTTTCATGAGCTGCCTAATGTTGTTTAAAATATTACTTACACGTTAAGCACTCTAACTATAATGAGCAATTTAAACCAAATCACCACTTGCTTTTAATTAGCTGTAACTTTTCTGTTACAACTCCATTTTCAATATAATTAATGTCTTCGATCGCACACCCCAAGTGGCCCCTTAAATTTAGACCAAGTGAATGTATTATGTGTGGCTTTAATTACGACAAAATATGTCTAATAGTCTTTCATTTTATTCGTATTGCATACTATAGTTGTTAAACGACACTAATAAGAATTGTGATGAGATGAATATGATTTCTCTATTCTTAATCTGAGATTTCATATTCGAGTTCTGAATATGAGTAACATCTTGTAAGGAAATGATTGCTACTTAAATAAGCCTTACGAAAAATGAATCCAAATTAATTGAAATCTCAATTTGAATATCAAACGTCAATGAAAATGAAAAAAAAGAGTTGTTAAACGAGACTGCACTGTTTTAAGTTGAATGCTTCTTCTTTTGCCGTCTGATTTTATGATTTTCCATCAATACATGAACTATTCAATATTGTGGGGATATAGGTTTAATATTCTTTACAAATATTATTTTAGTTATATGATTATTTTCACAAGAAATTGATAAAAGTAATGCAAGAGAATGACGGTTATGTAGATAAATATTCAAACTGTTTTTGAAACCAAAGAAAATTTATATGATTTGTAGATAAATTTTCAAACTATCTTTGAAATTTTACATTGCCTGGAAGTTGGAATTGTAAGTCCTATAAAACGTGTAAATAAAATATAAAAAAGTTTTTATTAAATTATATTTGGTCGATATTGGAAAACCATTTCCACATTTTTAGTGAATTGAAGTTATATAAAGCCACGTAAAATTATCATTTTAATTCCCAGGTTATTAATGGGTAAAAAACTTAAATATACAATTTAAGCACCTAAATAACCTCTATATAACAATAGTTTGACTTTACACCAACATAGCAATAGAATCTTTACAAAATAAAACAAAATTAAAAAAAAAATTAATATGGAAATCAATGTTAAATAGTAATGTACTCACTTTTTAATTAATTTGGTTATCCAAAATAATTTGATAAAATTCTTGGTAAGATCATGGTGTAATATTGGTTTAAAATATGTATTATTTATCATATTAAATTATACACCATAATGTACACAAGTACACTATAATTAATGTGTAAATTTAAAAAAAATATAGATATTATATAATGGTATTATGCATTTAGTTGATTGTTTAATTAAATTTATTATATAAATAAATTAGTTACTTTTGGTTAGTTTGTGGTGTAAATGTTTGGTGTATATCATACATTATATATTAGATTGAAATGTACACCAAATTGCCACCATAATGTACACCTTAATCATATAATCATGGTGTTATGCACCGTTGGATTGTAACATATAATCATGTTCAATTTTATCAATTTTCATAAATCAATGTTATATATATAGTTGGTTATAAGTTGGTGTTCGAATTTCATTATAAGAATAATGAAGTGGACACCAATTTTTAACCATATTATACACCATTTTGTATATAACTTTTTTTTGGTGATGTAAAAAAAATATGATCGTATATTTCAAATTTGATTGTTATAACGGTTGTTTAGTAGGTTCTTCATTATTATTTTTTAAATGTATTGCAGGAAGGTATGTGAATTTCAAGATTGAAGGAGTGATATGTGACGCAAATACCATTTTTTTTTTAAAAAAAAATCAAATATCAAAACTTGTACCAAATATCCATATGAGGATTAGCATTGTTGAGTTAATTTTTTTTTAATTTTTATAACACTTTTTTTTTCATAATCTAATTGAATGTTATTAATGGATTTGAATTTTATTGGTTGTTTATTAAATATTTTTTTCAGAATCATATTTAATCATATGATGTAATTAGTTTTATTATTTATGTTGGTTTTCCTTGTGGTATTAAATGTCATTTGAAAAAAAAAAGGCACGAAATATCAACTAAATTGGTATATTATATGGGCTAGAATTCAATAATTGTTGGTATATTATATGGTACAATTTTGATATGAGGTAGAATTAAATAATTGTTGGTATATTATATAGTACAAATGTTAGTATTATTATATGGTACATTTTTTATATTATAAATTTTTAATGTTATTCGTAAATAGTGTCATATAGTTTTAGTGTAATTTCAAGTTCTATACCACAATGTATACCGTTTTAAAAAATCAATTTATATACTAGTAAAATTGTATTTACAAATTAAAAAATATATATTAAAATCATATTGTACATCAATTGATACCATAATAAGATTTCATATTTTCCTTTTTTACAATATTACCTAAAAGAATTCTATTATTGATATACAAATTAGTATGCATAAATAATTATTGTGGTATGCAAATGGTTATTATTAGGGTATGCAAATGTTTTTTTTTTATTACTTTGCATATATTGGTACTTATATAATGGAACTTAAATTGGTATTTTTTTTATAAAAGAATTGAAACGAAAATGTAGAGAGAAGAACAAATTAAAGAGTAATTGTATCAAATAAGGAATGTGTTAAATGGTAGAAATCCTATTAATTAGGCAATAAATTCTCCCCCAAAAAATCAGCACTAGAATTGAAAAAAACAACCAAAAAAATGAGAGAAAGAAACATGCATCCTAAAAAATAGGATCTTTAAGTAAAAAAATTATATTCAACTATAATTGTCATTGAGAATTCCAAAATAAATACGATATGCCAAAAATTGTAATGTACGCCAAAAATTGTAATGTACACCAAATTGTCACCATAATGTATACAATATTAAAAAATTTATATCCAAAAAAACATGTTTATATATATATATATATATATATATTATTCTGCAGATAACTTATATCAAGAAAAACAACATGTTTATACTATTCTATTTCATAATTTTACCACCATATATATACCAAATTTGCACTTAAATAATATCAAGAAAAACAAGAAGTTTATACCATTCTATATCATATATTTTTTTTATCATTATATTATTCTAAAAGTAAAAAAAAAACGTAATTGAAGATAAAGAAAAAATAAATTTAGAAGTGTAGTTCTATTAAGTAAGAAAGAGAAAAAAAAAGTTAAAAATAATGTAACCAATTATAAATGTGATTGAAAATTAAAAAAAGTAAAAATAATAAATTATGAAACACATAAAATCAGCCCACTAAGCTTAAAAAATAGGTGAAAAAATCGTATAAAGATATGTATATTTATTAAGTTGTCAGGTTTGTAATTAAAATGATAATGTTATAAATAAAAAGAGTAAATTAACATTATGTAAATTAAAACCTTAAATTGAATATTCTAGTAATTATCAATACTTATTATTAAAGTTCACATATTTTTTTTAGAAGTGATCTGATTACTTAGAAGTTAGATATGTTACAATATTAATATATAGTATGAAACTTAAACTCTTCTTTAATTAAAAAGCAGAGCAAGAGTGCTGATATTGTATCAAATATTCAAAGCTGAGATTCTGCAATCAGCTATTTTTATTTTAGAACTTTGCATGTATGCTTCTATTTTAATGGTGTGTATTTGACGTGTAATGTCACTCGTGAAATTTATTTTCTATACTTAAATAGAAAAATCATTTTCCCGTTCTTTAAAAAAACTTTTTTTAAAAAACTTATTTCAATCTTTTTACCCAATCAAATATGAAAAAAGAATTTTAAAAATATTTTCTGTACTGAATACATCCTAAGTATTTCAATTTAATCTTACAATGAAAACAAATCCTTCATTGACTTGAGAGATCTTTTTTTCTTTTTCCGAAAAAACTAAAGATATAATGCGTCATTTCTGCTATGAAATTTAAAAAGTAAAAATGACTTTTGAATCTTACCATCTTATATTAAAGATATGTATGTTAAATATATTTAAAAAATATATTTTTTTTAAACGAATAAAAAAGAAAAATAGAACATATACTATAGTTAGCAGGTAAGACTTTTGTGCATACTTACGTCAAAATGTATATATTTTTAGTACTTAGTTTTTTCTACCGTATAATTTGATGGATACCGTCAATTAGTTAATCATCAATATCTAGTCAATGTATAGATCCTCATCACTATAATTGAAAAACATATTAAAGGCAGCCCAACATAACAATGCATATATTTTAGTGATAAGTCAAATGTGTTCGTTTTTTTTTTAAAAATAAATAAGAATGCTAATGTCCTACCCCATAAGGCATATTTTTAATTTTTAAACAACTCCTCCATTAGCCAACATGTAATTAAATATACAAAAATACTTTAGTTGCCTTACGCATTTGCGTCACACCAAAATACATATACTATATCTACTTTAGTGCAAATACCGATATTAATATTTTCCTTTTTTCTTTTTATCACATAAATGTGCTTGCCTCTGATTTCTACCTTAGATTACTAACTAATCAAAGATTTCAGATTCAATTTCTCAAAATGAAGAAAATCTTATTAGAAAATGTAAATTTAAATTTAAATTTTTTTATTTAGAAAAAAATAATCTAACTATATTACATGCATTTTATTGAGTTATGATATAAAAATAGGTCTATATTTGTGCTCTGACATGCACATTCCTTGTCCCTCCCCAAAAATATCTCTGCCTAAATATTTAATAAAATGTAGTGTGATCTATCCACCCTTCACCAAACCACCACTTCCTTTAATACTCTGAAGTCTGATCTGAAAAAAGAAGGGAAATTCAAAAAGAAATTGAGAAGGGGATACATTTGAAGAAAAAATAATGAATTTTGAACTTTTAACTCAATTTTAAAAGTTAGTTTACGGAATGAAAATTGTTTAAGTTAATATAAAAAAATTACTTATTTCTTTTTCATATAATGTGGGAATACTCTTTAACATTTGCTTCTGTTCAGACTAGATATCTGATACATGAACAGTTTAATTTGGGAGTCCACTATTCATCATCAGTAAATATTAATTAAAATTAATTACGCTTTGATATCTTGTAAAAGAAACAAATTTTGAATCTAATTCAAACTCAAAATCAATTCATGAAAGGATAATTATGCAAATTTATATAAGAAAACCACTTACCCCTTTTTCATCAAATTTGAATCTCTTTTGACACTTTTTATTTCAGATTTTATTTATTGTAGATGTAAACTATCTACTTAATAACTTCTGAAATGTATGTACATTAAAAATTTATATTGAAAGTGTTTAATAAGAAGACTTTATTACGTATTCAAATGTTTAATCATAACAAATCCTAATACGAGTATATAACTAAAATTTCCTAATAAATTTAATAGCTTCGTCTACGTAATCAGCCAAAATATCTACCGAGAATTCTATAAAAGACAGCCTGAAATATCGCATATAAAAAACTCACGCTAAAGACCAAAAAGAAACTTCACTTTTCTCCTTGCTGCCCTTTGAATTTTTCGCAAAAAAAGCCAAATTTTAATTCAATCATATAATTTTCTCTTTCCTTTTCACTTTCATCTTGATCGAAAAAGTAAGCAAAGTCATAAATGCGAGCTGGTTTTTGTAGGGTAATTGTCAACTTGTCTTAGCAACGAAGATTACTCCTTTACACCTTCTTCATAACTTCTTCTCTTTGGCTACTCCTATATATACATCGCTACTTTCAAAAAAATACATATATATTTTTGCTGCTTTCTTGGAGCCCCAGAATCTTTTATAGTGATAAGGACAAACCCCAAGATTTTTCTTGAATCAATCGACCAACAAAAAAAAAAGAATGGAGTTTTATGCATACCCATCTCGTGCTTTGCCTTCATCATCCTCTGTTTCTAATTTTTCAATCGGAGATTTGGTTGAAAGGGTTAAATATTGTTTTAGCTTTGCCGTATCTACCATCGTCGGCAATGTATTCTCTGCAATTTTCACCTTTTTCTTTGCACTAGGTGGGTATTATTTTTGTATTTCTTATGATTTTTGCCCTAAATTGTGCAATCCCATTTGATGGCGTACAGTTTTGTTCTGGGAAATTTTGTTCTACAATCTCTAATTTGGTTGAATTTTTGCGTTGAGTTGAAATTAGGGTATAAAGAGAATCTGAGAAGGGACAATTTTTGAATTCTTAAGCCTATATATTCTATTTTTGTGGGTGATTATGGTCCAAATGTTTAGGATGGAATTACTTACTTCAATTTATAAAAAGTTGTTTCCTTTTTCGCTTTTTGGTGATGCTAATGTAGTGGTAAGGTCTGCAAACACTCTATCCTCCCCGTAGTTAGCTTTGTGGGAAGCTAATGTAGAATGAATTTGGTTGTTGCAGTGGGAACCTTATTAGGAGCAATGACTGGAGCTTTGATAGGCCAGGAGACAGAAAGTGGATTTGTTAGAGGTGCTGCAGTTGGTGCCATATCTGGTGCTGTTTTCTCTCTTGAAGTCTTTGAATCATCTCTATTACTATGGCAGTCTGATGAATCTGGAATTGGATGTCTTCTTTACTTGGTAAGCATTGTTGCTTCTTCTCATTGAGCTGACTAATTATGTAACTTGTATAAAAGGGACAACTTTATGTGAGTTCTATTTCATGATCCATTGACATTCGAATAATAGATACAACTCTTGAATTGTACAGATTGATGTAATCGCGAGCCTATTAAGTGGTAGACTAGTTCGTGAGCGGATTGGTCCTGCAATGCTAAGTGCAGTACAAAGTCAGGTATGTTGCAGCCTAATTGGTTGAATTGTGGAATTCTGCTTGAAACTTCATTTGTAACACTCTCTTATTGTTGGACAGATGGGAGCCATTGAAACTGCATACGACGAGTTCCCTAACATTTTCGATGTAGGCGGGGCAAAGGGTTTACCTGGAGATTCTGTTGAAAAGATACCTAAGATTATAATTACTAATGATAATGATGTGGATGATTCTGGAGAGAGAGTCTCCTGTTCAGTCTGCCTACAGGTAAGACACATTTATACCTTCTGTTTTGCTATTCTATTGTCTGTTATTGAATTACTTAATTGATTCTGAACGCTGTTCTCTGTTTCTATCTTTCCCAGGACTTTCAACGTGGAGAGACTGCTAGATGTTTACCACAATGTCATCACATGTTTCACCTTCCGTGCATCGATACATGGCTCTTGAGACATGGATCTTGTCCATTGTGCAGAAGGGATCTGTAGGTGACTGTACTCTGTAAATTATAACGCGGTTATTTTATTTCCTCATACTTGGCTGTAGGATTTCTCTATTTCTTTGTCCTCGCTTGTACCAATTTTCGTGAAAATATAATGTAAATTAGAGTTGCGCTCCTTTGAGCTTGATCGTTGTAGTTGTTTACCACCATGTATAGAATTTTGAGCAATCTTAGTGTACTCTACTTCCACAAAATAGCACTTTGTATTGGTGTGCCTTTTGTTTTGCAATTGCCTTGTGCAAGATAACGTCTACCTTGATCCTAATTAACATAACAAGACTTTTGAAATTCTCCTCTTAGCCAAGGTGCTTTATTCTTTTGAGCCGAGTTGTATATTAGAAACAACCTCTCTACCCCATGAAGGTAGGGGTAAGGTCCGCCTACATCCTACCCTCCCCAGACCCTACTTGCGGGATTGCACTTGGGTTTGTTGTTGTAGACAAGGTGCTTTCAAGAAAGTACTTGGCCTATGCCTATAATAAATTACTTTGAGGTGCTCTGTATAGCCAACACATTATTTGAGTAATGAAATGAATATACTTGAGAAGTGGCTGAATATACAAGGTATTATTTTTATGTTCATGCACCAACCATTCTGCTGCTGATGTTTCAACTCACACCTCTTGCATAAAGTCATACCTAAATTTGGTACTTGCTGTTAAATAATACTATTATTTTTGCCTATGCTTCTACTAGGCAGGCCTGTAACCAGTAGATGAGATTTTTTTTTGGCCTGCCGGTGCCAATGGTTGAATTTCATCAACAATTGTTAGTTATGCACTTTCCTTGACTTTTGCAACGTTATAAATGTTAGTTATAATGTACCTTTACTTGACTTTTGGAACTGCTTTGCATTAGAGGATTGCTGCAAGTTCTCCCTGTTCTTTACACTTTCTTTGTTTTTAGGTGGGATGCTTGACTTAAATCGGTAGGTTGCCTCATTCTATTTGCTTGACAACCCCACAATGTGACACTTGACAACTTGCTCTCACTTCTTGTTTTGCCAATTATTCGAGTCTTATTACACTCAAAGATTGCAAAAGAAACGTTAGATAGGTGAGACGAGAAAATTGCCAAATGAAAGCTTTTATATTTCTCAAGACTTGAATGATTTGCTTGATGAGTTACAAATGAATGAGTCCTTTATGTACCAATCTCAAGGAGCTAATGTGCAGATAATATGTGTACAAATCCTTCATATTTTTACAATATAAAGATGGTTCTCTATGAGCCTAGAGAGTTTCAAGGACTTTTCATGTAAATCCATAAATCTTTGGTCTTTTAAGTGAAATCTCCATATATACTTCTCTATAACCTTTTCATGAGTACCGGCTTCCTTGCACACATAACCTTCTTGCATGACAAAAGCAAACTCCAAATGGCGCCTAAGTGGCATGACGATGTGACTAGTTGTTACACCAATTAGGTTCGAAAGTTGGGTATGGTGCGTTTATTAATTTTTGAAAAATTCAAAACAGTATTGTGATTGGCACCACGAGTAATGGTAACATTTTTGTATTGATAGGACATTCTTGCGTACGGGAAAGTTAAAAAGCAGAAAATTATGAAATGAAAACGTTTTACGCTTGAACAAATGGACCTGAATCTTCCAAGCCTAGTCAGTTTTCTAATATCTGCCCATAAATATTGTTCGTGGGACACCATTTTGAGCCATTTAAATGTATCCAAATCAATAAGGTTTGAGCTGACAGGCCCCAGTAAAACTGATGTAGATTGAAACATCCAAGTTCAATTTTATGAATTGGAGCAGGTCAAAGAATGCTTGTTCAAAGACACTTGCCACAAAATAAAACGAACAAATGTCAATATATTTCTACATCAAACACGCTTCATTCAATTTTCAAATGGACCAAATAAATATGACGTTGAATTTATGCATATTGAAATATCAACTTTGACCCCTCACTGGGCAATGCAGGCGTTACTTTAATTTTTTTTGACGAGTTTCAACCAAAAAATAAAATATTTTTCCTTCCCAAAAGTGTTTATTTAATAAAACACGTTGAAAGAAAACCTTTTCAATTTTGCTTGTAGCTTGATGGAAAAACAGGTTCAACCAAAAAAAAAACTGAAACATAGTACAAATTAAATGAAATGAAAAGTTGTTTTTCTCACTTTCAAGAAATCATTTTCTTCAATTTTCATAATTTTTTACCAATCTAAGTATCAAACACAAAAAAAAAAAAATTAACTTTTAGAAAAATATTTACGGGAGTTCAATTATTGTTTGTCTAAAATGTAACAGTAAAATTAAAGTACAGCAGTACAGGATAATGTTCCTATTTTTACAATTGCGATTAAATTTCGGAGATCATTCTTTTCTTGGGTCACCAAAAATAAATTTAAAAAATGTAGAAATAAGGAACTGGATAACTTATCTACGCCTTCCACCACAGAATTCGGCCCCACCAAATGGATAGCATGTAACTAACGAAATCCACATTAGATACTGTCCTTCCCGTTACCGTTCATCCTAAATGCCGCCGTGTCTCTGCCTTCCCGCCATTCTCCCTCTCCCTTCCCCAACTCTTCTCCTCTCCACGCGCCGCCGCCTCCCACTACTAAAACCGCCGTATGTTTCCTCAAATATATCCATTGACTCAACCTCTCAGCCTAATACCACCGGGGTCATTGTCATCGGCGGCGGTTTAGCTGGCTTAGCAGCTGCCATTCGGCTTCAAGCCGACAACATCCCGTTTCTCCTTCTCGAAGCTTCTGATGCCGTCGGCGGCCGTGTTCGCTCTGATATAGTTGACGGATATACCCTTGATCGTGGTTTCCAGATTTTCATTACTGGTTACCCTGAAGCCCGAAAAATCCTTGATTATGACTCTTTAGACCTCAGAAAATTCTATTCTGGGGCGCAGGTTTACTATGGTGGTCGTTTCCACACCGTTGCTGATCCTCTCCGGCATTTCGCCGATGCTCTGCAATCTTTAACCAACCCAATTGGTTCAGTTGTGGATAAATTACTTATCGGATTGACTAGATTGAAAGTTTTGACGCAAGGAGATGATGAAATATTGAGTGCTGAAGAAGTTCCTACGATCGATTTATTAAAGAAGATCGGGTTTTCTGATGCAATATTGGAAAGGTTCTTTCGACCGTTTTTTGGTGGAATTTTCTTCGATAGAGAGCTTGAAACAACGTCGCGGCTGTTCAATTTCATCTTCAAATGCCTGGCCCTTGGTGACAACACACTTCCGGCGAAGGGCATTGCCGCCATTCCGGAACAATTGGCGGCAAAATTGCCGTCGAATTCAATATTGTTCAATACACGAGTTGTTTCCATTGATTCAGGATCGGATTCCAGCACAAAAATAAGAGTGATATTACAAAATGGAGAAATGTTGGAAAGTGAATTTGGGGTAATATTGGCAGTTGAAGAGCCTGAAGCTGTCAAGTTATTGGCGGGAGAAAAAACCGGTGAGGTTCGGCAACCGGTTCGGAGCACAGTATGTTTGTATTTTTCAGCTGACCAAGGCAAAGTTCCGGTGCAGGATCCGGTTCTTCTTCTTAACGGGTCGGGTAAAGGAATCGTCAATAACATGTTCTTCGCGACCAATGTGGCTCCCTCTTATGCTCCGGTAGGGAAGGCACTGGTTTCTGTCACGCTTGTGGGGATTTATGGTGACGTGGCAGATGAGGATTTGGTGGATCAGGTCGTGAAGGAGCTATCGGGTTGGTTTGGGGAGACGGTAGTTGGGTCATGGAGTTACTTGAGGATGTACAGGATCGGGTTTGCCCAACCGAACCAATGCCCACCCACTAACTTGAAGAAGAACCCGAAAATAAAACCGGGCTTGTACATTTGTGGAGATTATGTGACTAGTGCTACTTTTGATGGAGCTTTAGTTTCTGGGAAAATAGCAGCAGAAACTTTGCTACAAGATAGAGCTCTAGTTAATGTATAGCTTAATTTTGGTTGAGTTTTTTTCCAGTTGTGTAAAAGTAAAAGTTTTGAGTGTTCTTGATTAATTTGTATATGGATTCATAAACGTTTCGAGATCATTTTGATGCAATAATTGTACTATCAAGAAAGAAGACAACATGGTATGACTTGTTCTGTTGTTCCTATAACATAATATGGTATGAACTTACACATAACCCAAAAGAACATAGTTGTTGTACTTGTTCAATTGAACGTAGATTCGATCTTTTTGTTCTTGAGAATCAAGCTAGGACAAGAGGATGGTGATCCTGGTTCTTGAATTCTTAATGTTTACAAGTTGTTTGTGACTTAATTGTACAGCTCTGCAATGAATTTTATAGTAGTATACTCTATTTGATTATGAAGACAGTGTTTGTCTTGCTGCTAATATAATAAGGGAAATTGCTATCAGTAGATGGGCTATTGTAGGTATCTTTAATACTTCTAATAAGAGAAAGCAGACAGTGTCTGATATGTTGCCAACAACTATATAATATCATGGAAAACATGACCATCATTCCATTGCAATTAGAAGCTTCTCCCTAGTTATATATATCTTTATATAATATGAAATGAATACATCACATTCTCTGGTTTTTACTGTGAAGTCATTTTCATATGAATATTTCTGCATATATATATGTTTTCATATCCTCTTTGGCCATATGTGCCGCTTGGACAGAAGGATAACTGACCAAGTCTGGGAAAGACAACAAATGAATAGCAAGCCGGCAGAGATGCTAAATCCTTTTGAACAAGTATTTCAGACCTACCTATTCTAGCTTTAGCTCACTTAGTAAAGCAGTTGAATGCAAAGAAAAATTAAGGCATGGAAGGCATAGCAGAATAGATGTGGGATTAACTTAAAGAAAAATGAGTAGAAGTTTCTTTCAAAGTCAGCAACACATATGGGGAGGAGTATCAGCTGGAATTTTAATACTATTTTTTGGTTGTTCAGTTTTTTTCTGCTTCAAGAGAAAGCTTTTTGCATGCTTTAGGTTACCGAAGAACCAAAAAGGTTAGTGAATCTTCAAGGGACACTATTTCTTCGTCATGGAGCATTGAAAAACTAGTTCTTGTCCTGATTTTTTGCTTTACTGACATTTTCTGGGTAATTAGGAACTCTAAAAGCTGAACAGCTGATGTTGAAGCCCTTCCGGTTGGAACAATTACAGAAGGCAACTAATAATTTCAGTCAAGAGTGTCTGGTTGGTTCTGGTGCATTTGGAAATGTCTATCGAGGGACATTTGATGGGGAGGGAACACTAGCTATAAAGAAGGCGCATACTGAATCATACACAAGTACTGAAGAGTTTGAAAATGGTAATCAAGCATACCTCTTTCTGTTTAGACGCCTGAGATTTTGCAGTAATTGATACAACTGCTATCTGCATACAGAGATCAGGTTGGTCTCGAAAGTGAAGCACAAAAATCTCGTTAGCTTGGTGGGATTCTGCCAAGGAGCTGGTAAATTCATCATGCTTTATTAATATTACAGTCAAAGATTATAAGGTTCATCATGTTGTTTTATGCATCAACAGGAGCAAAAATTCTGGTGTATGAGTATGTTCCAAACGGTTCTCTGTTAGACTACATCATGGGTAAAGTTCCTACTCCAGAGTCATGATTTCTTGCTTAGTTCTGAAGCTTACCATTTTGTGGAAATGCTTGTTGTAGGGAGGGGCGGAAGGAGCTTAACATGGAGGCAGAGAGTGACGATAGCTATTGGAGCTGCTAAAGGTAATTTTTTAGTGTGTTATGTGGTTGATCAATAATAGATAAGAGGACAAAGTTTTGACACGGGCTAATACTTGCAATCCCAGGGATAGCTCATCTGCATGAAGGGATCAGACCAAGTATAATTCATCGGGACATAAAACCAAGCAATATCTTAGTAGGAGAAAATTTTGAAGTCAAGGTCTCAGATTTTGGGCTAGTGAAATCAGGTCCTATTGGGGATCAATCACATGTTAGCAGTCAGATAAAGGGGACACCAGGGTACCTTGACCCTGCCTACTGTACGTCTCTCCAGTTGACTCCGTTTACTGATGTCTACAGCTATGGTGTTATATTACTGCAGCTTGTTGCTGCTAGACCTGTAGTTGAGAAAACTAGAGGTCATCCTAATTATCACATTATAGATTGGGTAATAGTTGCAATGTACAAAACATTCTAAGTTGTCTGCCTCGCACAATTTCATTTTCTCAACTAATTTCCTGCATTGTTTGTTATGCAGGCAAGACCTAGCTTAGAACGAGGAAGCATCGATGAAATAATAGATGCTAATCTCTTAATGGAGGAATGCAATATGGAAATGATGCTGAAGATGGGACAACTAGGACTGAAGTGTGTGGTCAAAGTCCCCAAAGAAAGGCCTACCATGACTCAAGTGTGGCAAGAACTGGAGACTGCCTTCTTTACTGCAGAAAATATCATAGATAAACAACCTTCAAATGGTTCCTTCAAATTGTCAAACCGATCACTCGTAAGGGGAAGCCATAGAATGAAACAACTTGATTATTCTCAAAGCTCAGTTAGCATAGACGGCATTAGATTGCAGAAATTTTACATGGACATAGATGGCCTATCCTTTGGGAGTGCAAAGTTGAGATGCTTAGATACCTGTAGTATAAGCTTTGAAGATGACTCATTTGAACTGACAGGAACTTCCGAGGAAACAAGCACAAGTGGAAACGAAGAGCATAGGCTTAACATATAATATCAGTTAAAGTTTGATTAATGTAAGTCGGCAAAGAACATATTTTAGGTTCTCTCTATTGGGAGTTTCTCCATTCTCAAGCCTCAAACCCGAGACCCTTTAGTTAAAAGGTTTATAAAAACGGTACCTACCTTCTTTGTATTGGCAGAATAGTAGAAAAGGAAGGGATCATACTTTGATATTTGATTGAGTTTCATTGTCATATAAATCTTATTTATCCCATCTTACTAGAACTTAAGTCATTACACTGCAATCAGCAGCTACTGTAACATGTGCCTTACTCACATTGTTGGTCTCAAGGTCGGGTAGCAGTGAGTTGATAGTTAGCATAAAACTAGTTAAGTTATCACAACTTATTCCAGTTAGCAATAATCAGGAAATGGCATCTTAAATCATGAAATATCAAAATCAACAAGTGTATCAAATAGACAAAAATAGATGATTTGATGACCTGTGAATTCAGAAAAATGTTCAGAAGTACAGAGAAATGGTCAATTTTCAGCTGTCCCCCACATACTACCGTTGGTCAATCAAACCAATAATGCCAATAACGTACATGGTCCATTATTCACTGCTGCTTCTGGAAGATGCTAGCAAGCACTGGTGTTATTGGGTTACTGTTAAATATAAATTTATCAGCGAATTCCTGACGGCTGATAAATTAGGTGCCAAGAATTCGAGATATTAGACAAATAAAATCCTCGAAAAATAAACGTCCATCCATGGCCAATGGTAACCGAACTAGAAAACAGTGTCTGAAATCAACAGTCAAGAATCCATTTCCAGGAAAAACTGTCGTTAGTGGGTTCAAAATGAGAGGCGTTCATTTACATTTACCACAGAAAAGTGAGCAAGTAAAATTGATAGAATATAAGCAGAGAAGTTCATCCTCAAGAAAGAAAATTTGATCTTCTTGCCTACTAATAAAGTTAATAAAGACGTCTGTTCCAAGTTAAACGTTACATTGAACATCAAAAACATTACATTGCACAACAAAAGAATAAATTAGTGCCGCACTTTCTGTTATTTCTCTTTAATCTACTTGTCATAAGAAGTTTCAGAAAGGATACAGCAAAGTATACAACACAGTGAAAAGGTCAAGCAGTACCAAGTTATGTGGGAGTGGGAGCCAGACTTTTCGCTGGGAAGTTCATACCACCTCCTCTCAGAGATACAGAGGGCCCTCTAAGTAAGCTGGCTCTGCTCACAAGATTTGAATCAAGAAACACGACTATGACTGAGATATCATCATGAAAATGTCTCCTCACACCACGATCAATCTTCTTCAGATCAGAATATCTCATCTCCCTTTTCTTTGCCGCTTCTTGCAGTGCAGCTTTTACAAGCCGCCGAGCACTTCCCTGAAGAATGGAATATAGAAAATGTAATTACTTTCCTAATAAGTTCAACATTGAAATCCATCAACATTCAGATGAACCTCAACCATATTCATGCTGGCAACAAACGGAACAACATACACAAAAGGGAATTTGACAGGGAAGAATAAGCCCTTTGCACTTCCATTCAAGCATCCGAACAATGAACTTAGAAGTTTCTTATCTCCATTTTTCATTACTCACAAACTAATTGTCGTTTGTTAATCTGATAGCTTATGTTAAGGATCTGTGCTTCTAACAGTTCTTTATTTGCCTTTTTCAGCTGTCAGTTTTTTGTTTCTTAATTTGAGTGCAAGAGTCCCCACAAAGAAAAACTAATGTTTTCATCAAGGACATGGAACATTTTTAACGCATTGTGCTTTATACAAGCAATATAATAAGTGACTACAAGATGTTATTACTGAAATAATCTGCCCTCTAAATCAGCACACTAATAAGTGAATACCATGTAACATGATGTATTTTTTAGATGCAATGCAACTGTGTATCACCAAAAGGGGGGGGAGTACATTATAATTAAAGCTTTCAGTGCAATAATGCGGTGATTAGCAAAGAAAGAACTACCAGGCTACGTGGTTTCAGTTTGTAATGTGCTTAAAATATAGACAGGCACTGCCTAAGGAAAATCAGACCAACTTTCAATCCATGACAATATATAAATAATTTTAAGAAATTAAAAGAAGAATAAGATATTTTATGCTTTCAAGTGAAGGATCATACTTTGCGAGAGCTATTTTGGACAATATCAACGGCCTCTTGATTGCTAAGATGTTCCCAAAGACCGTCAGAAGCAAGGATGAGAAATTGATCATGTGGCTGGAGTTTATGCACTGAAACCGCTGGATCCGCACTCAATATGGGCCTTGTAAAAGGTTCTCGCAAACGAAATTTTGCATACAATGGCTCTTTATTGTACTCAGCATTTTTGAGATATAAATCACCAATAGATCTCGAAATCTGACAGATTAATATACAAAAGATTAAAAACATTCTCAAAACAGTAAATACATGTTCTGCGAGGTAAAGAAACAAATTAATTAGAAAAACAGGAATCCAGGTAAAGCACATAATGCAGGATAAAAACCTAGCCATGCGGTTAGATACAATTGGAAGTTTAATACTCCATCCATCCCTCATTAAGCAAACCAAAACAGAAGGATAAGGTATTTGGGGTATCAAAAAGACAGACAACTGGGGAAACAATCACAGGCTTTTAATTCACTTCAGCTTCAAGGAGTGTAAAAAACTAAGGCAAAAGCCAGTATACACTTGGCAACCTGCAAATGAATGAGAATAGAATACGAGTGCAATAATGATTTTTGCATTTAACTAAGAGGCAAGATGAGACCACACACTAGCAAACTAGAGTCTAGAGCACGCCTTGTTACCATTCTCAAAAACATACCTGTATCAGACCCTTTACACGCCATACATTATGCTTCAAAGCGACTATCTGTGGGTCATCCGGATGCATAGAATGCAATTCCTGTCTGACAGACTCAATACTTGCATTATGCTCAGCTGAAAGCTGAAGGGCTAGAACCTCTCCTGTAGCCCTGACAAGGCTCCCCAAAACAGCCCGGGAATCACCAAGGTTGGCAACATAAAGGGTCCCATCACAGATCACCCCAACCAGGCAGCATGCTCCAACAGAAGCCATCTGAGGTTTCGTTAGCCACTGCTGAGCAACTAGAGAAATGAATCCCTCCTCTGTTGCTTGAAACGCTTTTCGTATTACATCTACAGACATGGAATTTTGTTCAGCTGCAAACCCTGCAATATTTAAGTTGCAGTGTAATCAAGATCAAGCTATCAAACTACTAATTCTACAAACACTATCCGGCAAGCTGCCCTGTATTACTACCAATCAACTTATGCAACTTAATACTTGGCAGTTGGCAGATTAGCAGTTTAGTAAAAAAAAAATTAAAAAAATCCAATATGCTTACTCTTGAGATTCTGAAAGAGGTGATCATTGATATACCGCGATGTTTCAGGCCCACCATGACCATCATATACCCCAACAAACGTTCCATATGGGCCAGAATCAAGCAAGCTCAAAGAACCCGACTCAATCTGGCTTTGATCCTCCAGCAAATTGTTGGCCTGAACAACTGCCATAGAGAACTCACCAAGTAAGTGTTGTCCACTGTCCTTATACCAAAAAAGTCCATCTTGCCGTCCAGCTGAATCTGTACCACTATGTACATAACGATCCGCCGATGACCGGCAACATGCCTTCAAGAAATTTATCAACCTTGATAACATCCCTCATTTCACCTTTGCTTACCGCCAATTCCTCAACATCCAAACGGATGCAGCAGCTCTCCAAAACAAAAATCTTTCACCACTACTCCCTTTGTTCTGCAAATTGGAAACAACCATACAACAAGAGATTCAACTGGATAATAACTTCACCAAGATTTAAACAAGACAGTATGCTTAAACAAATCCCATAATCCCAATTTCAACAGCAAGAACAAAATCTCCCACGATTTGAAAACAACTTAGGGCAAAAAGCAGAGTCAAACTAACCCATTACCGTCCAAAACAAAAAGGGGTCAATTTAAAGATTGTAAAAACCAAAACCCAGTGAAACCATAAGTGCAAAATGAACAAAAGAACAGTAAAAACTCACAGAGAACATAAAAACCATACCAAGTTCACATCTTTAACAATTTCTCTCCTACATAAAGAAGAAAAACGGAAGACTCACAGTTGTGTTTAGGCCTTATATGGTATAATTTCCGGTCAATTACTGAACCACAGAGTGTGAAAATGACAATAAAACGTAGCCAATAAACGTTAGATCTACAGATCCATTAAAGATCAATCAGAGTTTATGCGAATATACGGTTAAAGAATATGAAATACAGAGAAAAGATTAAGTCTTTTTCCTGTTTTGTTGGTTTCTTTTTCAGTTTTTGTTTTTCCTTTTTCTCTCTGTATATATTTGTTTTTCAGTTGAATGTGTGTGGGAGATGAGAATGGAAAGGAAGATGAAGAAGATAAAAGAAGAAGAAAAGGTAGCTTTTTTTATTTTTATTTTTTTTCCTCTTTTTTCTGAATCAGTGCTATTGAACCACTGAAGAGAAAGTCCTTTTTTTTTTTAATAATTTCCTAGTATTTTGAGTTTCTTTATAAAAAAAAACAAATAATTATCTTGGCAGATTAAAAAAACAAAGAACCATCAAAATCGATGGCCGAAAACCAGCGATGCAAATGGGTTGCCAATGGCCATGGGTCCACCTTATAAGCTACTAGAATTTTTTTATTTATATATCTCATTAAAATGAAAATCAGTTAAACGTAATTTATGAAGCTTCAAATACAAAGCAAGTGGACTACTTTTAATTTATAAAGAAACTTTTTCTTATAAAAGTTTGATATTATTTGGCTAATGATACTTTCTAACCAAGTTTAGTAGGCCAACATCCATGTTTAACTTAATGAATTTGATTTGTTATCTTTTTGGTTAAGCACGTGCCCCTCATGTAGTAGCTAGTATAAATGGTAAGTATTATATATGAACTATAATGGAGAAAATGGTCAAATAACCCCTAACATATTAGTCAATTTTTAACTGCACACCAATACTTTACAGGGTCCTATTACCTTCTGGACCTTTTATTTTTGATATTTAATAGCCCTTAAACGCTAACATGTCCAAGAAAGTGAATACACTTTTCTTAGGCGTGTAAATACTTATCTAAAGCATATAATCTGCATTTTAAATCCACGTGTAAGATGAAATCAGCCTAAAATTAAGGCTGCCAGCTATAGCTTGCATTTTTTTGCCATTTTCTCGAAAAAATCTTCTTTCTTCTTCTTCTTTTCTGCCATTTTCAAAACTTGAGTTTTATCATCTTCCATTTCAAAGCTTCCAATGGTATCTTCCATTTGTAAGCCTGATGTTGTGGGGTTCGTAATCCTCTCTAATGCTCTCCGATTTCAAATTTATTGTTCGAAATTTTTCTCGCCTATCAAAATTATAAAAATTTTAGGTACCGAGATTCATCAATAAGGTTTGAAATTTCTTCTCCTTGTCGATGTCCATAATATAAGTTTTTTCCCTCTTCAACTCATAAACTCCATCACTAGATCTGTCCCTCGAGATTTAAAAATTGTCAATTTTTACTCACTTGGGTCACTATAACTATGTGTTCTTCTGCTAATAGAATAAGCTAAGCAAAATGAATGTTTGAAAAATTAATTTTTGAAATGGTAAAAAGTGAAGTACTAAGAAAAATCATTTCTGGATGTACAAAAATTACTTGTCATTGGAGTTGTATAAAAAAGATTAATACACAATTGAATCATACATTTTATTGGTTAGTTTGAAATTAGAAATTTCATTCTAACTTAAAAAGAAAAGTAAAGGAAGTGGGCTCACTAGATCTGAAATATGAAGAAAAATAAAAGTGATAGAAATGGGCCTCGCGCGTGTATACAAACATGTGTATATCTCTGGTTAATGACAAAAGATCAGCGTTTAAGGGTTATAAAATATCAAAAATAAAAAGTTCAGGGGGTAATAGGACCCCCGTAAAGTATTAGTGTGTAGTTGAAAATTGACTAATAAGTTAAGGGGTCATTTGGCCATTTTCTCAACTATAATAGGGAGAAAATTTCGTTGTTTAATGAAAAAATAATTAAGTCTAGGGTGTTCAAAATCGAATCATAACCAATAAGTCGATCATAAAATTAGTTTATTGATATTAGATTATCGGAAAAACGATTGGGGAATGAATTAAAATTTTAAAATTAACGATTTTATTGGTATAGAGTGGATTATTCAATTGCCTTATCGAATAAACCGTTAACCCATTAAAAGTTAGTATACGTATACATTTATTATAGATATATCACCCTCATTTAATATTTTGTATACCATAATATATAAAAATAATTATATATTTTTCCTTTCTAGTACTCAGTAGTCAGTACTACTATTTTTTCTTCTCCTGGGCGCCGGGCGGAACTTATAATTAAGTAATACTTTGGAATACATGATTAGTATTTTTTATTTTTTACCACCATTAACAAAACAAAACTAAAGAAGTATTATGCTCTAAATATTCGAACATGATGAGTAGCTAGCTAATTAATAGAGCTTATCATAATAAACGTAATCATAGCATACAATGAAATTAAATAACTATGTTAAGTTCAAGATTAGCAAAACTATAACATATTATTTTCGAGGTGTTTTCTCTAACTATTTTATTTTTTGGGAAATGCTAAATAGCCAGAAAATTAAAAAAACTATAATATTTTTTTTATTTTAAAATAAACTAATCTTTTTTCCTTTTTTTAGTTAAAAGATATTAAAGTTAAAATGGTAAAAATGTTTAAAAGGGTAAATAACATAGATAAAATCTCATTCTGGCCAAAAAGATTTTTACTTATTTTTTAAGGATATTTTAAATAATCATTACATTACTGTTATTGAGGTATTTATCATTTATAAGAACAATTAAAATGAAAAAAAATCTTATACTATGATAAATAATTTGAAATAATTATTTTTAAAAATAACGAAAAATCACAATTTGAGATGGAGGTGTCACTGAATTTTGAACCAACACAAATGAGAACATAAGGTAAGAAATTACATCATTAAATTTATGTGTTGTTCCTCTTGTCCTCAAAGCTCCAGCTAGCTGAAGTTCACCAAATTCAAGAATTTTTTTGGGTAATCTCATGCAATTAGAATTATACTTGGGTTATGTGTGTATGTGTATATTATATGTGTGTACATGCTCTTATTTGATTATATTTCAATACTAAAAGATTATTTAATAGTCGTGCTATCTCAATTCTTCTAATAAAAAAATATTTTAAAAAGAACTTGTTGAATTTGCCATCTAAACAACAATCTCAAAATTATCTAATTAATTACTTATTCCGTCTATTTTTACTTGTTCATATTTAACTTGACACACTCCTTAATAAATAATAGATATATTTATACTTTTATTATAAAAAAAATGAAAGAAAATAAAGGTGAATGAAAAAGAGGTATACTTCTTATGAGGGGTAAAATTTCTCGAATCAAGTGGTAAAATATATTCTCGATTTCCTTATAGAAAAAAAATGATGAAAACTTTCACAATTTTTGTGCTAAACCTCTAATACATCCAAATTTCTCCAATCAGAGTGCTAAAATATGTTGGTGTAATATACCACAAATATAATAAATTATAGTTGAAATAAAATGAAAAAAATGACTAAATAAATCTTTAGGCTGAGGCGCGGATATCTCGCTCTCTTTAAGGAAATTCAAGTCCACTGCGGCATAATCTACACCAATCCAGCAGTAATACTCTTGACTTGTCCCTTTCAGCATACAATAGCCCAACAATATCGTACAACTCCTGATTAGTTGAAGAGTCCAAAACTCCACAAAAGAACATCTTCCTTCAACATATAATTATTATTTTTTATATAGTGAATATAGTTGAAGACTTAGAATATATTTCTTTGTCTCAACTCTCTCTTTCACTCACTAATCTCAATATAAACTTCTCATATTTTCTTACATTATTTATCTTTTCCCCAATACAAAATAAGACCATCACTATTGATAGGTGAGGAATTCTTCCTTACTATGAATAGGAAGATAATGGGTAGTAAATTAATGGTAGATCATGACAATAGTGGTTACAAGAGTTACACCACAATAATGATCACATTCTTGTCAACTTATACCCACTAACATATGCACTTAATATTTTAATTTTAATATTAAAATGCATAAACACCAACAAAAAATATTCTCTATTTTCTTTTAGAAAAAAAATGATGATTTTTTTTTACAATTTTTGTGTAAAAAGATTATAATTATAAAAATACAAATATCCAAAAAAATCATACAAAATTTTATAAAATAAAAGTTAAAAACTTATAATTATAAAAATGCTTAAATTAATTATAAAATGCATAGATCTCGATCATAAGTACAAAATAATGAAAGTAAGTATTCAAATTAAACAATGCTTAAACTTGATGATATATCAATTTCTGAGCATCCTAAAAAATGTTGTTCAAATAAAATCTGACAAATCTACAAACCAAAATAATATGAAAGCAAAAACATGTCAATCTAGAAATGAGAAAAGAATAAATTTTTAGAATAATATAATATCTCAAAGTTCTAACATTTAAAGGAAAGAAATAGAGAATTCACTTCATTATTACTTTTACCGAGAGAGAAAATAATTGTCAACAAATAAATAAAAGGGTAATAAAAATAATGGAGATTGTCAAGCAATCACGAAAAAAGATATGAACTTGGTAAGAATATTTTTGTCCAAAAATAAAGAGGGTAAAACAATTGTGTTATTGGATGATGAACATGATGTGGAAGAGATTAAATTATTTAAAATATTAGTATACTTAAGTGTAAGAGCAAAACGGTAATTCAACTTTGTATTTTAGAGCTTTCTACTTTTAATAATATTAGTCTTTGAGACCATGTATTACACGTTTATCCAAGACAATAATGTATTCATCACATCTTCCACAAAATCAAATACATCCATGTTGAAAGTAGACATCCTAACTATCCATTGGGGATATTGATCTCTATTATATTACCGACGAAGAGACCCACAAATATTGTGAAAGAAAAACCATTACTATATGATAAATGTTTGTTCATTTTGACTTAGTAATCTACTTACAGAATAAAAATAGATCAACTATAAAATAACTACAAACTATTGTAATTGATCAAGAAAAATAGATAGAGAACTTTCACATATGTAAGAGATATTAGGCAAGATGAAACATCAGTCATCTCCATTTTTCTCTTCAAGGAAAATAACAAAACATTTTTTTTAATAATGGGAGATGATGTACTTTTTTCTTTTAATTGAGTCTTAGATAGGAGAAAAATAATTAATTAATTTGGAGAATTGTAACTTAAACTTTATGTAAGAGTTTAAAGGAATTAATGAAAGAAAATGAATGAGGAAAAATAAAGTCTAAAACACGTCTTTACATATTTCACCAATAGCTAGAGACATAGTAGATGGATGAATATGGTCAATATATTGAATTAGTGTATTAAATTATTAAGTAACTCTTCAAATTCTTTAGAATTTCTTTCAAAGGGTTTTATAGTCAATAAAAACTTTGTAAGGTTATTTTTGTAATCTATTTTTTTTTTTTTGTTGCTTCCTACTTTTACACAGTAATTCAGAATAAACGATTTCGTCGTAGATACGATTTGGGGAATTAGACGTCATTGAGGAGTTCACACTGTCCAAATAAGAGGTGAGTAGACATTGAAATTTCATAGTATCAATTCACATGATATGCATGTTTTTGAGCCTGGTTATAATGTTATTCATTATGTAAAAATAAAAAAAATTAATAATAAATAATTTTATAGCTAAATAGAAAAATATGTTATTCTAGCGATATATTATTACAAATTCGTGTTAGCTAATTTCAACCCTTTTGTAGCGGCCACTAGAATAAACCATAAAGTTATTTACTCAAAGTGAATAATATGTATAAAGAATTTGAATCGTGATAATTAATAAAAAAAAATAAAACCAAGATGATGTAATATATTTTTTAATATTATTAATATATTTAAATATTTCCTTCGTCTTAAAATAAGTACTATCATTTTAGATTATTTTTTCTTTATCTCAAATCATACGTATAAAACTCCTCTTACTTTCGATGTACGTATAATAAGTAGGTTCTTTTACCAAAATAATTAATCAGAATTAATGCACGTTGACTTTTCTCAAGTTTATCACTTCTTGCAAAGAAAAACATAGGAAAATATCAATTGACTACTTCCTAATATGCATCTCAAATCTCAAAGTTTTCACATGGCCGAAGAAAAAAAAAAGTTCAAGATATTATTACCCCTTTCGTCTCATATTAATTATTCATATTATTAAAAATAATTATTTTAAATTATTAATTAATTTATAAACTAAACATAGAAGTAATTAATTTTTTTCTATTTTTTCCTTACAATTATTTTTTTAAATGTAAATAAATTTGTGAAGTTTTGAAAATGTGAGGGAACATGAACAACTAAGATGAGACAGATAAATATTAACGAACCAAAATATTAATAAGAGATCATGTATTAAGAGCCGACTAAGCTACTCTTGTTTATTTGATTTCATTGAACAGGCCAAGTGCGATTATCATTAAGTCAACAAATTAAGCTTTTAATCTTCCTCATTTAAACATTAATAAAACTCCAATTTTCTTTATCTTTTTAAAGTCGTTACCTAATTAATTATTTCTGTACGGACCAAATCAAGCAGCATATTATATGTTTTTTTTTAAAGAATAGCTTGTTCTTTTTTATTAAATTAATCTAATCTGCATGTGGTCATTATAATAGTGTCTGCTTTATCCTTTAACCAAAATTTGCAGGTTGTAATTAATGTCAACCCATGTGATTATGCACTAATCATCTTTTATACATCACTTATTTGTTTAAAGGTCCGGTGCACATTTCCTTTTTGACCCCGTCATTAATGTGTAGTATAGTTCCTTGAAAGAGTCTTTTTTTCTTCTTTCTTTTGTTAGATATTTTTAATTCCAGTTTTGAATGGTTCTTACAACATTAGATTTGTTACCAAAGTGATTTAACTTTGTATTTTTTGATTATAATAATAAACAATGAATGAAAAAAAGTGAAGAGTTTTTTTTCTTGTGCATCCGCGTTAGAGCCCGATTGCACAATGCAAGGCCCATTGGGGTGACACTCCAACATGATTTTCTCCATACTCAAAACTTAAATCAGAGACTTCTGATTAAGGAAAAAACAGTCTCACTACTGCACTATAAGTCATGTAATAAATTAGTAGTACGTACGTATATATACATCATGTTACATAATGAGATTTTTCTAGATATTTTAGTCTCATATAATATTTTAGAACAAAAGAGGGAGGAAAATATGGAGTGTAGAAAAGTATATGATGGAAAGCAACGAAAGATGAGAGCGCAAATTATGGAGTCAACAAAGAAAAGGAAAGGTGAAGCAGTGGAGTCCATAAGAAACGCCTAATTATGAAAGGTTTGAGGCACAGCACTCAAACTGAGTATTCACACCACTAAATCTCAAGATTTGAACCCAACAATTAATATATATTATCACGATTCATGGGGTAAACTAAGATACTCAAAGATTTTAAGGTCCAATCACTCGAACATAACCCAGGGTGAATGAGATTTTTTTAATATGATTTGAACAATTCTGAGTTAACTTTTGAGATTGAGTTAATTCCAAAATAATTAATTTATTTCTTTACACATTTCATGACGATGGTAGGAAAAAAGAGGATACTGATAACAAATTAAAGATTATGGAGTAGCAGATAGAAATTGATGGACAAAAGAAGCAAGTGAATTGTAGAAGGAAAATAAAGATGCTTTCAACTAGGAGTGTAAAATGAGTGGGTTGGATTGAAATTGGAAATATTAAAATGGGTTGACATAAAAATTGGATTGGGTCTTGACCCGCTAAGTTTACTTTGGGCTCAAATGAATTAGACTCAAATGAGCTAACAATTGAGTTGGGTCAAGCCCCGCCCAATTTGACCCGTTTAATGTCACTTATTTTAACATTTGCTATTTAACTTTTATAACCATAGTTTGAATTTCGACTCAAGAATTTTATTTTAAAAAAATTACAAATAGATAGATAAATCCTAAAATATATAAAATATATAGTAATTCATACCTTCAATATAGAAACATATATTTCATCAATGTAAATAAAAAATCTTAAAACAGATTGAAATTGGAGATTCAATTAGACTGAATTGAGGATTCTTTTAAAATAAATCAAAATTTGAATGTGTTGAGATTGTAATAGTCTTTTTCTCAAGTACCATCATTCGCTCAAAGATCTGTGATGGATGTACGTACCATTGTTGTAGTAACACAATATATGGGCCTCATAATCGTATTAGGCCCATTAGAAAAAAGTCGGGTCATCTCTATTGGGCCTAGCAATTTCGGTTCGGTTGTGTGAGTGTTTACTCCTTCCCACATGGCGGTTAAAGGTAAACCAATTAAAAATTACTAATTGTGTCATTATGATAGGCTTTAAAAATTAAAAGGGGTTTAGCAACCTGAAATTGGATCTTAACACCAAAGGAATTACCTTTCGATATTCTCATTTCTCATCACCTTCTCGGGTCAATCNTTAGGCCCATTAGAAGTCGGGTCATCTCTATTGGGCCTAGCAATTTCGGTTGTGTGAGTGTTTACTCCTTCCCACATGGTGGTTAAAGGTAAACCAATTAAAAATTACTAATTGTGTCATTATGATAGGCTTTAATAATTAAAAGGGGTTTAATAACCTGAAATTGGATCTTAATTCTTAACATCAAAGGAATTACCTTTCGATATCCTCATTTCTCATCACCTTCTCGGGTCAATCGGTTCTGCAATTAAGCGACCCGCCAAAACCCTAACATTAGATGAATCTCAATTTCAATTCAATATGATCCAATCCAGCTTCTCTGCAGACCCACCTTTCATGGCAGCCAACTCCACTTTCTCTCCTCCGCCGTCCGCCGGTGACGGAGACTTCAATTACGACGTCGCTTGGTATGGTAACATCCAGTACCTCCTCAATATCTCCGCCGTGGGAGCTTTGACTTGCCTTCTTATTTTCATCTTCGGGAAGCTTCGAAGCGACCACCGTCGCATGCCCGGTCCCACTGCCATTGTCTCCAAGCTCTTAGCTGCCTGGCACGCCACTGGTGTTGAAATCGCCCACCACTGCGGGGCCGACGCTGCTCAATATCTCCTTATTGAGGGCGGCAGCTCCGCCCTGCTATTATTCCTCGCCCTTCTTTCTCTTGCAGTAATGCTGCCGTTGAATATATATGCTGGTAAGGCTCCTATGGCTGATCAGTTTTCAAAGACTACAATAAATCATATAGAAAAAGGTTCTCCATTACTCTGGATTCACTTTATATTTGTTGTTATTGTTGTTGTTTTGGTACATTATGGTATAAGTGAAATACAAGAAAGATTGAAAATTACTAGACTTAGAGACGGCTATGGAAATCCGAGTAATTCTGGTACGAATGTCAGTGCAATTTTTACCATTATGGTGCAGGGTGTACCTAAAACCTTAGGTTTTGATAAAACACCTTTGGTGGAGTATTTTCAGCATAAATATCCGGGGAAAGTGAATAGAGTAATTGTGCCTATGGATTTGTGTGCTTTGGATGATTTAGCTACAGAGTTGGTGAAGGTTCGGGAAGATATCTCTAAACTAGTATCAAGAATTGAGTCACGGGGTTATTTGAATGAGGGTGAGGAAGACGAGTATGATAATGATAGTGTGAATGGGCGGGGTTTGTTAGCACGACTGTGCTTCCTGTGGAGAAAGGCTAAGGATACATGGTATCGTGTTATGGATCAATTAGGCTTCTCAGATGAAGAGAGGTTGAGAAAATTGCAAGAGTTGAGAGCTGATTTGGAGATGGAAATGGCATCTTATAAAGAAGGGAGGGCAAGAGGTGCTGGTGTAGCTTTTGTGGTATTTAAGGATGTATTTACAGCTAATAAGGCTCTTCAGGACCTTCGAAATGAGAAGAGGAGGCGATATGGTCGATTCTTCTCAGTCATTGAGTTGCAACTACAGAGGAACCAGTGGAAAGTAGAGAGAGCTCCTTTAGCCACTGACATATACTGGAACCACCTGGGATCGACAAAGTTCTCTTTAAAGTTGCGCAGAGTGTTGGTGAACACATGCCTACTGTTGATGCTTCTATTCTGCAGTTCTCCACTAGCTGTGATTAGTGCTATTCAAAGTGCAGGGCGAATAATCAATGCTGAAGCTATGGATCATGCTCAGATGTGGCTGAACTGGGTGCAGGGCTCGAGCTGGTTAGCAACAATAATATTTCAATTTTTGCCCAATGTTCTGATTTTTGTGAGCATGTACATTGTTGTCCCTTCAGTTCTTTCTTATCTTTCAAAATTTGAACAACATCTTACTGTATCTGGTGAGCAAAGGGCTGAGCTACTGAAAATGGTATGCTTCTTTCTGGTAAATCTTATTCTGCTTAGGGCTCTGGTCGAATCGACTCTTGAGGGTGCTCTCTTAAGTATGGGTCGGTGTTATTTGGATGGAGAAGACTGCAAAAAGATCGAGCAGTACATGACTGCTTCCTTTTTGACAAGGACATGCCTTTCGTCTCTTGCATTTTTAATTACAAGTAGTTTCTTGGGTATATCTTTTGATTTATTAGCTCCAATTCCTTGGATTAAGAAGAAGCTTCAAAAGTTTCGTAAAAATGACATGCTTCAGCTGGTACCAGAAAGGAGCGAGGACTACCTATTGGAAAATCAAGACATTGATAGTTTGGAGAGGCCTCTGATTCATGAAAGGATTTCAACTGTGATTGCTGACAACAATGGATTTTTACGTGATGCCTCTCCAAATGAAATTGATTTCCCTGGACAAGATTTGTCTGAATACCCTCCAGTCAGCCGAACCTCACCAGTTCCAAAGCCAAAGTTCGATTTTGCACAGTATTATGCTTTCAATCTGACAATATTTGCCCTAACCCTGATCTATTGTTCGTTTGCTCCTCTGGTGGTTCCTGTTGGTGCAGTCTACTTTGGGTACCGGTATGTAGTTGACAAGTACAACTTCCTGTTTGTATACAGAGTGCGAGGTTTCCCTGCTGGTAATGATGGGAGGTTGATGGATACTGTATTATCTATCATGAGGTTTTGCGTTGACTTGTTCCTCCTCGCAATGCTACTTTTCTTTTCTGTAAGAGGAGACTCAACTAAGCTTCAAGCCATATTCACACTTGGGTTGTTCGTGATGTATAAAATTTTACCCTCTGATAATGATTCTTTTCGGCCAGCTTTATTACAAGGCATACAGACTGTTGACAACATTGTCGAAGGGCCAACTGATTATGAGGTGTTCTCACAACCTACATTTGATTGGGATACATATAATTCATGACACTTGTGAATAAAAGCAAAGATTTGTGTTGACATTTTGTATATATTCTTATTTTGTAATTGGATGTGTTTCTGCATCGATCAGATCTCTCTTCTCTTTTCTTGGTTCATCCTTTGGGTGGAACATTTAGTTGGAAACAGATATTTGGCTTAGGACCACAAGAGCACATGTTATAATGTCTAACCTGGTTCCACTGTAGTAGTAGTAGTCTGTATTTTTACGATCAGGTCTTAACCAATCTACAGAGTGAATAGATGTTGTTTGTTTACCTCAACATCTGCTCAAGTTACTTTAGGGTTGTTGCGTGTTTGGTCCATTCGCTTAGGGGAGAAGTATTATATACCTTTGGCTCTCTCAAAGGACTAGAGTTCTCATTGATGTTTGCCTTTTCGTCTGTCGCATTGCAGGATAGTACATTTCCTAGTAGTCGTAACGCTGGAGTGTATTTTTTTCAAGTTAAAAATATTGCTTTACAACCAGGAAGATAAGTCTAAATAACAAGGTTCTTGGAGAAATGTTTATTTTGTTTGCTGTTTCCTCGTGCGTTCACGTTATAGCATATAATTGTAGGTCAACCCTATGCCAAAATATTTAGTACGTAACACCATTTTCTTTTTAGTCCGTTTCAAAAATAATATCACCTAATTATAATTAGAAATCATTTCATTTTAATATGCTGTTTCAATAAAACTTTAATGCTCTTTTCTAGGGGGCATGATTGTTTCTTCTTCTTCTTTTGTTCTTACCAGAAGGTGAGGAATCAGTTTAAACATACAATGATTAAGAATTAATGATCTTCATGGTATATTCACATGTAAGGAAAGAAGATAAAAAAAAAATAACAAATGTATATTTTGCGTGTTTATTACAAAATAAAATTGTGCGTAAGGGTATCAAATGGACGGATAAAGTCAAAATTGAGCCTTAATTATTTCACTTGTCCAACTCGTGATATATAGCTTATCTAAATTTGAACAAATTTACTTGTATGATTAAAGAGGTTCAACTTTAGTAAATGTATGTATAAACAGATAATAATTCATTTAATTTTTGAAATGAATATTAGGAACCTAAAATACTTGGACAAAATGAATTATAGGCAAGATGAGAAACTTAAGGAGATATATGAAAAACAAAGTCAAGTCAAAGACCTTACCCTACGTAAAATCTTGGCCAAGCAATTAATTGTATCATTCAACCTTTAACTATAACTAACTCTGTACAAAGCCAGTACACTTAACTAACTTATCACTATTTTATCTCTCATTTTCTTCTTCTTTGAGACAAAACATGTGGTACATGTTAACTTATGGTAAAAAAACAGTTTCCAAGAAAAGGTATAAATAAACAAGACCAGTTATAGAAAGTGTCACAAGTTATGGTACTTGTGACATTTAATTAGTAGAACTAATGCAATTTTCTTCTTTATATGTTATTTTAATTAGAGAAACAAATTAAGGGAGACAGAGATGTATCATTCTTCTGTGAAGAGCATTTTTGTTGAGGACCAAAATGATGTTCCACCTATTTACCCTAAACCTAGAAAACTTGGATCCACTACTACTCTTCCTGAATTCCTCAAATCCCTAAATTGCAATGATAACAGGTATTCCTTCCGTCTCAATTTATATGGTTCTCTTATCTGTTTGTTAGATTTCTTGAGAAATATATAATATTTGGAAATTCATGTGATCAGCCAGAAGAATTTTGATGGAAGAAGTGGAATTCTCAACATTGTTGCTGAAAAGGTTTGTTATCTAATGACTTTAAATCTTGAATACGTACGCCTTTTGATTTTTCGCGGAATTCTTTTGTAGTTTTGCAATTATTACTTCTTATTTTGATGACAATTATTGGTTTTCTTAGACATGGTTGACTATAAAAATTACTCATTTTTTCGAAATAATTTTTCACTTTATTTGAAAAATAGTGTCTAGCATGAAAATTCCAAATCCAATTTGAAGTTATATATTTCAAATTTGAAAAATAACTTATAACCTATTTTCACGTTTCATTTTTGAAGTTGTATTTAAGTACATTAAAAATGAACAGTATTTCAAATATTTTTAGCAAAAAGTATAACTAGAGAACTCAATTTTCAATTCCAGCTCCACAAATTTCAAATAAAGTGAAAAATATTTGAAATGTACGTCGAAACGCAAACTTAATGACCTTTTTTTCTTTGGCAATGCAGACAAGAGATGGAAGAAATTCACCATCATGTTACTCAGGGTCTCCTCCAGGGAGAACAAGTAATCCTTTGGTACAGGATGTACAATTTATTCAGCAAATGGAACATTTTTCACCTTTAACAAGAACTAATTTGACTGATAAATTTGGTTTTACCTCTGTCTCTCCAGCTTGACAAAATACACAAACATCACAATTTTTTTTTACTATTTTTGTTTACTTAATGTTAAGATGTATGAGAAATCCCTTTTAAAGGGAGTTACTCTTTTTTTTTTTTTTTTTTTTTTTTTTTTTTTTTTTTTTTTTGCGTAGTGCAAGAGTGTTATGTTAGATTATGTAAATATTAAGTAGGAAGATTTTTTTATTAGTAGACAGTAGTACGTGTTAACTTTGAAAGTGACGTGTACTTAAATAATATTTGTTAATTTAATGTTGAGTTCTTTTGAGTAAAAAGCTTACGTATTTGAGCAATTAATGCATCAACTTCTTTTCTTCTTTTGGTTTAAAATGGAGAATTAAACAAAGTTATTTATATATGGAGAATTTTGAGATTTTAAAGATTTAAATGAACGTGTCAGTTCAAAGAGATAACAACACATACTATTAGTATAAAAATTAAGTTTATAAAGTTGAAGAATATTTAATATTTATGCCCTACGTGGAAAGAAACAAACAAACAAAAAAGGAGTTTGTCTTGTCCGTTGTCCTGACTCATGCAGATACAATAGTATTATTTCATTATTAAAAAACTTTAAAGTACAGTCTGACAGCTTATTATAAAATTTACAAACAGAAATTAACACACAAACAAAGACCCAAGAGTGGATTAATTTATTTTAGGTGTCTATGAGCCTAAATAACTTTTAGTAATTTTGAAGTATTTAAATAAAATTAAATTATATTTATAAACACTTATTTTAAAGTTAGAATAACAAAAATAAATGAGAAATCATAAATTAGATTTTTGACTTATAAATTATAAATTAAAAACCAAAAGTTACATAAGCACTT
The DNA here is from genome assembly GCF_019186545.1 of Solanum stenotomum. NCBI lineage: Eukaryota > Viridiplantae > Streptophyta > Magnoliopsida > Solanales > Solanaceae > Solanum > Solanum stenotomum. The sequence goes on from NC_064293.1 coordinate 41,182,306, forward strand.
TGTAGGAAATTAGAGTAAAGGTACCACAAGATTTCAACTATACAAATCTTGGTGGTTGAATTTTGCCAAATACATTGCACAATATAACATCCGAGAACTGGACTCAGCTTATCCATTTGATATATGTTGTTCAATTTAATGAAAATTTGTAGGCTAAATATCTTTATCTGACCTAATTAATTACACACATAAGTTTAGAGAATTTTTACCTTATCAAGCATAAGTTGTGTATAATTCATTCGACATAAATTTAGAGAATGTGCTCTGTAGGAACTAAGTTATGCCTACATAGACTTTTGAAATTGAACTCATATCTCTATCAACAAAGACTCTGTAAAATCTATGCCTTTTTCGAGATAAATATTAGTTGTGAATCAAACTTTTACTTAAAAATTAAGTGAGAGTATAACTTATGTTATTTTATGAAATATATTATAATACAAAAATATAAATTTATACCCGTGAAAAAAATTATTCACCAGCACCAAATAAGTGAAACAATGGAAATGACCCGCTAAATTATCATGATGTCGTGATTGATCTCAAGTATAAAAGGCCAAATGCATTAAAAAAAAATAAAAAATTAAAAGGCAAGCAAGCAATGAATTAAGGGAAATTTCCCCATGAAGCTATAATGGAGTAGGGAGATTTTCTTCAACTGTCAGAATTTACTCTCTCCCTAACTAACTCCTCTTTCTCTCTCTTTTTCGTTTTCTTGATTCTCCCTCTGTAAACCTAACCCAATTATTTCAGTCGCCATTACAGTTCAAGATCTGAGTTTTTCTTAGAAACGAAAAATGTCTTCTTTTGTGATTTTCTTGCTAACATTGCTCTCAATTTTCCCATTTCGACAATGTCATGGCCATCTTTTCACTTTTGAAATGCACCACCGTTTCTCTGAAACTGTCAAGAAACTTGCTGGTCCACTTCAAAATTGGCCGGTAAAGGGAAGTCTCCAGTATTATACTCAGTTGGCCAACCATGATAGGTTGCTACATGGCAGGAGGCTTTTCAAATTTGATGGACCACTTACTTTCTCTGATGGCAATTCCACTTTCCGGATCAGCTCTCTTGGATTGTAAGACCAAACCAAACCCCTCTTTTAATTCCATTTCTTGAGAGTGTTTTTGTGTTTAATCTTGAAGTTCTTGGTTTTTCCCCTCGGATTCTTGGGCTTATAGTTTGAATTTGTTTTGGGGGATGAATTTTGTAGCTTGCATTACACCACGGTGACTTTGGGGACACCTGGGTTGAAGTTTCTTGTGGCTCTTGATACTGGGAGTGACTTATTTTGGGTGCCTTGTGAGTGCGGCAGATGTGCTTCTACTGATGATCCTACACTTTACAGCTCTGTATGTTTTACTCACTTTTCCTCTTTTTTTTGGGTTTATCTTATATCTGTATGAAATGATATATTGAGTGGAACATTGTGGTGTGTAACATAAAGGGTTGATGAAAAGTGCCTTTGACAGCTAGAACATTTTGTTGCATCCATATATTCTATGCTATTTAGGCACAAGATGCATATGATGGAAATCTGAGGAGCTTATTCGAGAGCTGCCCTGTGACTTAGTAACTGATGACCTTTTTCGTGTGAAAAGTGAAAACAACTGTCATTCATTGCAAGCCTGCAATAGCATCCACAAAATTCTGTGCCTTTAGGAATGTGGTATACCATGACTCTCATGAGTGTAATTAGATGCTCTGATAAGACATTGGTACAGTAAACTAGACAATGATCACTTGCCAAGGGGATAATAGTTACGGGTCCTACTCTTTTGGATGCCATTATTTTGTGAAGCAGCCAAAGAGAATTTTGTAACCAAACTTTCACGAGAATATGCACGATCGTAGAATTCTGTATCTAATTCACTTGTACATTGTTGTCAACTGTGAACGGACAACTAAGTAGTTCTACCCTGTGGAACTTTATGGGGACTGATGAACAATTGATTTGTGAAGTGAACTTTTATTGCCTAGTTTTCCAGTTGGGATTACCATTTTACTATTAATTGTTCGATTCCATCACATCCTTAGTCCAAACTTTGTACATTCATTTTGTCATTTCCTCCTCTAGGCCATGGTTTGATAGAATTATCTTCCTCTAATATAAAGATGGCAGGGTTAAATATACTGTTAACTTTTATTTGCAAGATAATTTATAAGGGTGGTTAGACAGACTGTTGTAGAAATGAGATGCACTTCATTTTGTGGTTCTCTTATATTGTTTCCTTTTCACTCCGGCTGAAGTGGATTATGTCTTTTGCTTCAGGATTTTGAGCTTAGCATATACAGCCTGAATGGATCGTCAACTAGCAAGAAGGTCACCTGCAGTGATAGCTTGTGTACAGACCGCAATAATTGTCTCAGTTCAAATAACCACTGCCCTTATTCAGTATCCTATGTCTCCTCGGAAACTTCAACTTCAGGAATTTTGGTGGATGATATTTTGCACTTGAGAACAGAAGATAGTGAGGGAAAAAATTTTGTCCAGGCGCGTGTGATCTTTGGGTAAGTATCCTGAACTTCTTTTTTCTAATTGATATCAAGTTTGGGCGTTAGGTTGATCTCTGGCAGTGTATTTTTAACTGCTAGATGTGTTGTATGGAAAGCACATTTGGTTAACTGGGGAGTTCTTCTGCTTCTGTCCAAGTTCTCAAATTCATCTCTGATACATGCCAATTTCAAGTGTGCAGTTGTGGACAGGAGCAAACTGGTTCTTTTCTAGATGTTGCAGCACCAAATGGTTTATTTGGGCTTGGTCTAGAGAAGGTATCAGTCCCTAGTATTCTGTCTCAGGAAGGTTTTATGGCAGATTCTTTCTCCATGTGCTTTGGTAGTGATGCCGCAGGGCGGATTAGTTTTGGCGACAAGGGTAGCTTTGACCAGGAAGAGACCCCTTTTAATATAAACCCATTACAGTAAGTGGCAATCATGCCAATTAAATTTTTTGTGTCCACTCCTTCCGACTCTTTTATATCCACTTAGTCATGCTCTTGTGGAAAACCTTTTGCAGTCCAACATATAACATTTCTGTAGATCAAATACGTGTTGGAACAACTCTCGTTGATTCAGGTTTTACAGCACTTTTTGATACTGGAACCTCCTTTACTTATCTTGCGGACCTATCCTATACAAAGCTTTCAGAAAGTGTAAGAATCCTTTTCAAATGGTACTTACTTGTATACATTGTTAGATAATGCTTAAGATTCAAATGTCTTCTTCCCCAATAGTTCCACTCTCAAGTGCGAGACAAGCGGCGTCCACCTGATCCGAGGATCCCCTTTGAATATTGTTATGATATGAGGTAATATTTACTAATACACAACCACACATATTATTTGTTTATTTATTTCTTTTTCCCTTTTATCATTTTATGATTCATATTGGACAGTCCTGATGCAAATACTAGCTTGATTCCTAGTTTAAGCCTAACTATGAGTGGGGGAGGCCAACTTGCTGTCAATGATCCAATTATTGTCATATCCACACAGGTACAATCGTTCAACTATCTTGCACAATATTTTCTTTTTAATTTCAGTTATTGCCTTTCCTGTATATGTACTAAATACTGTCTCCTATGCAGAATCAACTAATGTATTGCCTGGCCATTGTGAAGAGTGATGCTCTAAATATAATTGGACGTAAGGCTTTCTAAGTGCAACAATGTTTTTGTATTTTCTAATTTTCGTTGAATTGAACTGAATTTTCAAGCATATGGTAAGGAAGTTTGTTTCTACTGCAACCTGAAACAAACGGAGAAGTGCATTATAAACTCTGAGGGAACAACATAACTTACATGGAAATTTTGCACCTTTTGCATTAAAGAATTAGGTTTAGTGGTCTTATAAAATGACTTGAAGGAATTTGACTTGGGCAATTTTGCCAAAATATTCGAGATAGTGGTTGAGGACGTGGCTTACAATCATCGTCTTTGATCATACCATTAGGCATTTGATTAAGACATTGCCTGTATGTTAAAAATAGACCTTAGTTCTAATTTAACTCCAAAAGTTAGCAGGAGGTGAGGATTGCCAAGACCATATAAGGAGACAACAACATATACTCTCAACAAATGTGGGAGTCTCACATATACACTCTACTTCCACCCTCCCACGTCAAGTATCGAATGTTGGAGCGTGAACAATATACATGGGGGTGTAATATTGGACAAACCAAAAATATAGATGGATACCAAATTGTGATATCTGACTGTTATTGCTCTTACTGATCTATTTCCAGAAAACTTCATGACTGGATACCGCTTTGTGTTTGATCGAGAAAAAATCATCCTCGGTTGGAAGAAATTTGATTGTGAGTATTGTTTTTGGTGTTCTTTTCTCCAATAACTTAGATATGACAAGAGACTAGTTTTTTCATACTTTTGGTCTTGTGGCCTTCATGCAGGTTATGACATTGAGAAAATAGACCATTTCCCATCACAATCCGTTAATACCACCCGTGTTCCACCTGCCGTTGCTGTTGTGCCTGGAAATGATAATGCAGAAAGATCACATGAAAGGACTACAAATACTCGTCAAAGTTCTTTTGCATCTTCTGTTTTTCAAACATGTTATTTGAACCTCATAAACTGTTTCCTAGCATCTGTGATATTGCTACTTTTATAATAGCTACCATATGGTCATTCTCACACTCAGGATGCAGGTATGCTTCTTAGGACTTTTAACACATATATAGTGCAGATAATCAAACTTGCAGAGCTCCAATATGGACAGAAATTTTTGGTTTGCCTGCTCATATCTGATTTTGAGGCTAACCCATATAATGTATAGAAATGTTAATACATTACACTATGGTAGTTTATGTACCTTATGATTGCAATAGAACAGTGAGATTGTATAGTGCCACCTTGTTCCACAGCCACAGGCCACAGCTAAAAACATATCTACTACTTTAGGCTTGAACCAATAACTGCATTTACGTCTACTAACTTCAAATCTTGAATCAACCTTAGCTTTGAGGATGGTTAACATTTTTGACTCTCTTTTATTTTATTTTTGTATATAATATAGTAGTGGATTTTTTGGAAGAGTGATGAATTTGGAGGAAGTGATAAATAAAGTAGGTAAAGGTTGCGTTTTAAAATTAAGAAAGGAAAAAAGAAGTACCAAAGAATGAAATCAGAATCGATGCGACTCTCCACCCATTTTTTGTACTTGCAACCTTTTTGCTGTTGTCGTTTTTCATGCCGCCAGCAAGGTTCTTTTTTCACATTTGGTCAATTATTGGAATATTTTGTGGTTAGGTTGTCTGCTTTAAAATAGATTGCGATCCCGTATAATTGTACAAGTAGGATCTGAAAAAGGTAAAATGTATCTGTTCCTCCAAACAAAACAAAATTACTATTCCACTATTTTGTGACCTAACATAACATTTGAGAATAATAGGATGTAACATTTTCTGTAAATACTACACCTCTGTTCCTTTTTAGTTGTCAGTTTTCTTTTTGAGAGTCAAACGAAATGGAAAAAAAATGTAATTTTTGTAGTATTTTTCAAATAGTTTTTGAATATCTAAAATTTTATTTTAAAATATCGAATTAATGTAATCTAATTCAATTTTAAAAATTAGTCAAATTAACTTTCGAAAAATATAACATCATACTAAAAAGGAACGGAGGGAGTATAATATACTTGGAAGTTTTTCTCTTGAGAAAATGAATCTCTGTTTCAAAACGAATCAAAGTGAAAAATTTGGACATATAGGGTATGTGTGACCTGTTTTCTAGAAAAATAAACACCTTCTTTTATTCTTGTATTACGTAAACAAAAAAAAATTATCTTTAAAATATTTATATTTAACAATTACGATGGAGGGTGTGGGGTGGTAGAGATATAGGCTATGAAAGTAAAGGTGAAGGATAAGGATGTAATCAGGTCATCGAAAAAAATAATGTTTTAACAAATTAAATTACATTAATAAAAAAAAAAAAAAGTATTTTTTACACTATTAGTGTGCATATATAATTCAAATCCTTGTGTAATATGTTGAATTCATTTTTTTCAACGTTTACCCGTGAAAACAATAAGCCATGTCTGTTACGTGCCATTCTGGAAGTAGGAAATATATATCGATAGAACAATATTATTGTGTTGTTTACTTTCTCTACTCGATTGGTATATTGTTGCTTTCTTAAGCTACTTTATTCAATGTACCATGATTGGCGGCTTTACGCAAAAAAAAAAAAAAAAGGGTACTTTCTCTCCGTTTTTGTTTTATTTATCATTTGGACTTGACATGTCCATTAAAAAATAACGATTGATATTGTATCATATTATTCCTATTAATTAATATGATATTAGATCTTGTAAAATGATTTAATAAATAAGTAATTCTAAGGATAAAACATGAGAAAAAATAATTATGTATTAAAAATAATAAGTAAAAATTAAAAATTTATTTTTAAATTAGTGGATAAGTAAAACTGAGCGAGTAAAAGGTACACCTATGACCAATTCATTCATGAGAAAAATTTAATGGCAATGAATGGCACAGTACTAACAAATAAAACACGTCTTCTTGTGACCATTGACTTTGAATATTTTACACAAGAATATATTTCCATCTGATTAAAAATGTTAAAATTTCAGACTTTATACTTTAAAAAATATCTTTGCATACCATTTATCTTGGGCAGATTTTAGTAAATGGATGTAACTTGAAAGTCCATTAATTAAAGTCTAGTCAAACCATTAAAAATAGCTGGAAACAACTTCGACCATACAATATATAGGAAACTTCCAACATTTTTCTTTTCTGATTTTCTATTTGGTGTCTCTAATTTAAATTAGAATTTCGATTAAATTTGAATCACGTACTACAAGATTTATTCAGGGATGAATAGAATTTTTTTTCATACTCAAAACTTGAATTTGAGACCTCTAATTAAGGGTGAATCAATCTACCGCGTATGTTGGTGGAAGCTTCCAACTTATTCCAATGTTAGGCATCTTCTAGACCCAGCGCTATTTTTGGATAACTACCCTCTAAAATTGATGTGCCGGTCTAATGAAAGAAGAAACATAGCTTAAAAGACACTTTTTAGTTCGCTAAAAATAATTATTCATTTTTATTTATTAAATTTTTAAAAAATTAAAGAATAACTTATTATTTTATCTTTAATATTATGTATATTATTTATTTTAATATTTAAATGGCTTACGATAATTAGGGGTGATATAAAAAAATTATTACTTTATTTTATTACTTTTTAAGAGATGGGTGAAAATATATGAACAAGTAAACATGAATGGAGCACATCGAAGTATTTGAATTTTCAAGTCAACTTTAATATAGTATATTTTTCTAGGAACCAATTTTACGAAATAGGTTTTTCTTACACGTTAGAATATATTATTATGGAAGTAGTTGTAATAAAGTAATTTAATAATTTTCAGTGCTGCTTTCTTGCCTTCTACCTTAGAATTGATCAATTCAATTTTATTTTACTTTTATAAAACTTATGGTATTCATGTCACAACTCTTAACTTTTG